>NW_027596699.1:0-45000 GCF_964194155.1 Cetorhinus maximus
CTTGGCCTGGCCACACTTGGAGCACTGTGCACAATTCTGGACTCCATAATCCATGGTTAGGCCACACATGGAGCACTGTGCACAGTTCTGCTCTCCAAATCCCTCTGTCCAGCCACACCTGGAGGACTGTGCATAGTTTTGGTGAACAAATCCCTCTGTCCGGCCACACCTGGAGCACTGTGCACAGTTTTGGTCTCAAAATCCCTCTGTCCGGCCACACCTGGAGCACTGTGCACAGTTCTGTTCTCCATATCCCTCAGTTGGACCACACTTGGAGCCCTGTGCACAGTTCTGCTCTCCATATCGCTTGGTTAGTCCATCCATCAAACGCTGTGAGTAGTCCTGTTCTCCATGTCCTTTGTCTAGGCCTCACAGATCAAACTGTCAATAGTGCAATATCAGGATGTGGTAGTGAAAGGGGGACTTCAACATTTAGGGTGATATATAATAAATGTTTGAGTGAGAGTCGAGGGTCCTTACTGGTGGCATCAACAGCGGATTCCTTTCTGCATTTCAGGTGTTGTCTCTGCATGTGACAGAATTAAAGGGGGCACCTGTCAATGGGGACAGTGCTGCAGAAACGAGGGTTTGACGCGCCATAAGTGCTATTGGTTGTATGAATGCTGCGTGGTGAAGCGTATCATTTAAGGAGGAATCACGTTTGGGTCAGCAAGGCCCGTGACTCCAGCACCGTCTAGAGGCTCCACGGACTGTGTAGGGCCCGTGCCCCCTGACCCACTGGTTCCTGGATCATGTGAATAAAACTGGCTGCGGTGGTCACTGCCTCTTGTCCGTGTCTCATTTCTCACTCGGATCGGTGTGTCTCCACATTGACAGGGAGGGAAGGGGGAGGTCAGACAATGGCAGGGCCACATTCAGGTCCTGTAGCTCCAGCATAATCATTTTCACAGAGTCATGCCTCAGAGCCATTGTCCCAGACGTGTCCATCACCATCCCTGGGTATGTCCCTGTCCCACCGGCAGTGACTCAGTGCTATGCAGGCGGGAGGATGTTGATAGTGGGGGATTCAGTGATGCTAATGTTGGATGGCACCTGTTGTCCGGTCAGTTCCGTGTTCCAGGGAAATATTTAACAGGCCGGTAAACTGCTCATAGTGACTGATGTGTGATTCAACTCTGATTCTCGCATGGAACTCTTTATCCAGTCATTGCATTCCAGACAGCTCCAAACTTTCAGCCCACTCCTCAATACAGGAGAGTAGTTTCGTCTCCAGCTAATGTCCATCACTGGGAGACAATTGAAGACACATTAAAGGGAGATTCATAGAGTCATCACGGCTCAGGAAGCCATTCGGCCCATCCAGTCCATGCAGATAGACGGCAGTGAGGGATAAATGAAGAAAGGACCCCTGGGAAGAGGGAATGGATAGGGGGTTGTGGGAATGAGGTAATCGAGATCAGAATTTCCAGGGTTGGAGGTACCGAGTGAGGCGGTAATTAAGATGTGAGGGGGCGGGTGGGAGAGGAGCTAGGTACTCGAGAAGGCGAGTGATAATTTCAATGTCGGGAGATTAGAAACTAACTGGTAACAAATTAAAATGTTTAGCAGTAGAACGAGAAGGAAGATGAGGAGAATTCCTTTTGACACAAAGAGCTGTTGTGATCTGGAATGTGCTGCCCGAACGGATAATGGAAACAGATTCAATAGCAACTTATCAAAGGGGAATTGTATCAATAATTGACTGGGAACATAATGGCGGGGCGGTGGGTGAAGAGAACAGGTTGAGGAGGCATAATTTAGTAGATCTATCAAAGAGCCAGCAGAGATTCGATGGTCCAAATGGACCCCTACATTGCAAAAATATATTTACTTTAAACTTAGTGAAGCATCCCTTTAAACCTCCAACATTTCAATCATTACACAGATCTGTCTCTCTGAATACTAATGAAATAAAGGATGACTTGGGAGGCACATTTAGTCTTTCACTCGAGAAACTGTTGGTCTCTGTTAATGAACAACTCCTTTAACATGCTCAAGTTGGAGCCAGTGCTCACCATGTGGTTGTGTGAATATTAACTACAGAATGCTCCATGCGTTGATATAAAGGGCAGCCGTAATCCGGTCACCTCATTGTGACTCTGAGAGGATCAGTGGAAGATGAGGAAAGCACTGCTCTTGCTGCTTGGACTCCTGGTGCTGCTCCAGCCCATCGCTGCGGGTGGAGTCGTGAGTGAAAGGCAGACCCGTGAGTATAAATCTCCCAGGAGTGACACAGCAGAAACATTCAGGGATTGAAGAGGGGGCCATTCAGCCTATTTAGCCTGTATTACCAAACAATTGGCATCTTAAATTCATCCGCCCATCTTTGTTCCACAACCCTTAAGACTTTTCCCAAACAGAAAGCTGTCCATCTCAGTTTAGCACCCTCCCATAAATCACCTTTAAAAGAAAAATAATCATCCTTCCCGATAGAAACCCAAGCAGCTTTCCTAGTCGCCTTGTGCTTCTCATCGACGTGCTGACCCTCGGTTAGATCCTCTATATCCCTCGGTTAGACCACACCTGGAGAACTGTGCACAGTTCAGCTCTCCATATCTCTTGGTTTGACCACTCTTGGAGGACTGTGCACAGTTCTGCTCTCTATATCACTATTTTAGGCCACACCTGGAGCAATGTGCACAGTTCTGGTCTCTATATCCCTCGGTTAGTCCACACTTGGAGCACATTGCACAGTTCTGGTCTCCATATCCCTCAGTTAGGCCACACCTGGAGCACTGTGCACAGTTCTGGACTCCATATCCCTCAGTTAGACCACACTTGGAGTACTGTGGACAGTCATGGTCTCTATAACCCTCGGTTAGACAACACTTGGAGCACTGTGCACATTTCTGCTCTCCATATCGCTCGGTTAGATCACACCCTGGTCCACTGGGTACAGTTCTGCTCTCCATATCCCTTGGTTAGGCATCCCATAGAGCCCTGTGCACTGTTCTGTTTTCCATGTCCTTTGTCTGGGCTTCACAGACCAAACTGATGATAGTGTAATATCGGGATGTGGCAGTGAAAGGGGGACTTCAACATTTCGGGTGATACATAATAAATGTTTGAGTGAGAGTCGCGGGTCCTTACTGGTGGAATCAACAGCGGATTCCTTTCTGCATTTCAGCTTGGGTCTCTGGATGTGGTAGAGTTCGAAGGGGTACCGGTGTAAGACGACGCTGCTACAGATATGAGATTTGGTATCGCAACAAGTGCTATTGGTCGCGCAGATGCTTCGGGGTGAAGGGGATCAGAAAAGGAGGAACCAGGGATTTGTGGCCAAGGCCAGTGACTCCAGTCCCAAACACAATACACGTGACTCCAGCACCGCCTTGAGGCTCCACAGACTGTGTAGGGCCCGTGCCCCCTGACCCACTGGTTCCTGGATCATGTGAATAAAACTGGCTGCGTTGGTCACCGCCTCTTCTCCGTGTCTCATTTCTCACTCGGATCGGTGAGTCTCCACATTGACAGGGAGGGAAGGGTGAGGTCAGACAATGTCAGGGCCACATTCAGGTCCTGTAGCTCCAGCATAATCATTTTCACAGAGTCATGCCTCAGAGCCATTGTCCCAGACGTGTCCATCACCATCCCTGGGTATGTCCCTGTCCCACCGGCAGTGAATCAGTGCATCGGTGGTGGAGGGAGTGAATGTTTGTGGATTGGGTAACAATCAAGCGGGGCTGCTTTGTCCTGGATGGTGTCGAGCTTCTTGAGTGTTGTGGGAGCCGCACTCATCCAGGCAAGTGGGGAGTATTCCATCATATTCCTGACTGGAGCCTTGTCGATAGTGGGCAGGATTTGGGGAGTCAGGAGGTGAGTTACTCTCTGCAGGATTCCCAGCCTCTGACCTGATCTTCAAGCCACAGAATTTATATGGCTCGTCCAGTTCAGTTTTCGGTCAATGGTAACCCCCAGGATGATTTTAGCGGGGGATTCAGTGATGGTAATGGCATTGAACGTCATGGGGCGATGGTTAGATTCTCCCTTGTTGCAGATGGTCATTACCTGAGACTCAAAAATACAGGTATTGGGGACAAAATCAGGGGAAGATACTCTGAACAATTATAAAGCCCTGGTTAGGCCGCAGCTAGATTAATACATCCAGCTCTGATCACCACACATGAGGGAGGATGTGAGAGCCCTGGAGGGGCTGCTGAGGATATTTAGAAGATTAAAGCCTGTGTATTGTCCACACAGACGGGCAGTGAGCTGCTGGACCCTATCCTGTGCTGATTCATTCCTGTCAGATCCTCACACCTTGTTCAAGGCTGTCAGACAGGATGGCACCTGGTGTCCGGTCAGTTCCGTGTTCCAGGGAAATATTTAACAGGCTGGTAAACTGCTCTAAGTGACTGATGTTCGCTTTAGCTCTGATGGCCGACATGGAACTCTTTATACACACATTGCATTGCAGACATCTCCAACCTTTCCTCCCACTGCTGGATACAGGAGAGTAGTTTATTCTCCAGCTAATGCCCATCACTGGGAGTCAATATAAGACCCATTAAAGGGAGGTTCATAGAGTCATCACAGCTCAGGAAGACATTCAGCCCATCCAGTCTGTGCAGATAGACGGCAGTGAGGGATAAACAAAGACAGGACCCCTGGGAAGAGGGAATGGATGGAGGGTTGTGGGAATGAATTAATAGGAGCAGAATTTCCAGGGTTGGAGGTACCGAGTGGGGAGGCAATTAAGATGTGTGAGGGCGGGTGGGAGAGGAGCTAGGTTCTCTAGAAGGGGAGAGTGGAGGCTGTACCTGTGGGTGAGCTCAGACACACCTGAGAAAGATCATGGTCTCATTGGGAAAAGAGAGTGATACACTGGCCCTACAAAGGATAGACCACACTCGGAGAACTGTGCACAGTTCTGGTCTCCATAATCCTCAGTTAGACCAAACTTGGATCTTTGTGCACAGTTCTGCTCTCCATATTCTTTGGCCTGGCCACACATGGAGCTCTGTGCATAGTTCTGTTTCAAATTCCCTCATTTGGACCATACTCGGAGCACTGTGCACAGCGTTGGCCCTCATATACCTCGGTTGACGACGCTTGGAGCACTGTGCACAGTTCTGGTCTCTTTTTCGCTCGGTTAGACCACACTTAGAGCACTATACACGGTTCTGGGCTCCATAACCCCTGGCCTGACCCACTAGGAGCGCTGTGGACAGTTCTGGTCTCAATATCTCTCGTTTGGACCACATCTGGAGCATTGTGCACAGACCTGGTCTCCCTATTCCTCGGTTAGATCGCGCTTGGAGAACTGTGCACAGTTCTGGCCGCCATATCCATTGTTTAGACCAAACCTGGAGCACTGTTCGCAGTTCTCGTTTGGTTTACCCTCGGGTATACCACGCGTGGAGCACTGTGGACAGTCCTGGTTTCCATATCCGTCATTCAGACTCCACTCAGTTCATTGTGCACAGTTTTGGTCTCCATATCACTCGGTTCACCAACACTCGGAGCACTGTGCACACTTTTGTCCTCCATATCCCTCGGTTGAACACGCTTGGACACTGTTCACAGTTCTGGTCTCCAAACCCTCGATTGGACCACGTCTGGGCCACTGTTTACAGTTCGCGTCTTCATATCCCACGGTTAGACCATACTTGCTGCACTGTGGACAGTTCTGGTCTCCATATCCCTTGTCCTGGTTACACTTGGAGCACTGTGCACCATTCCGGACTCCATAATCCATGGTGAGGCCACACATGGAGCACTGTGCACAGTTCTGCCCTCCAAATCCCTCTGTCCGGCCACACCTGGGGCACTGTGCACAGTTTTGGTCAACAAATCCCTCCGTCCGGCACACCTGGAGCATTGTGCACAGTTCTGCTCTCCATATCCCTCAGTTGGACCACACTTGGAGCCCTGAGCACAGTTCTGCTCTCCATATCGCTTGGTTAGTCCATCCATCGAACGCTGTGAGTAGTCCTGTTCTCCATGTCCTTTGTCAAGGCCTCACAGACCAAACTGACGATAGTGCAATATCGGGATGTGGTAGTGAAAGGGGGACTTCTACATTTAGGGTGATACATAATAAATGTTTGAGTGAGAGTCGAGGGTCCTTTCTGGTGGCATCAACAGCGGATTCCTTTCTGCATTTCAGGTTATTTCTCTGCATGTGACAGAATTAAAGGGGGCACCTGTCAATGGGGACAGTGCTGCAGAAACGAGGGTTTGACATGCCACAAGTGCTATTGGTTGTATCAATGCTGCGTGGTGAAGAGTATCATAAAAGGAGGAATCACGTTTGGGTCAGCAAAGCCCGTGACTCCAGCACCGTCTAGAGGCTCCACGGACTGTGTAGGGCCCGTGCCCCCTGACCCACTGGTTCCTGGATCATGTGAATAAAACTGGCTGCGTTGGTCACCGCCTCTTGTCCGTGTCTCATTTCTCACTCGGATCGGTGAGTCTCCACATTGACAGGGAGGGAAGGGGGAGGTCAGACAATGGCAGGGCCACATTCAGGTCCTGTAGCTCCAGCATAATCATTTTCACAGAGTCATGCCTCAGAGCCATTGTCCCAGACGTGTCCATCACCATCCCTGGGTATGTCCCTGTCCCACCGGCAGTGACTCAGTGCTATGCAGGCGGGAGGGAGTTTCCATTGGAGTCCTCAATATTGACTCATGACATCAGGTCAAACATGGGCAAGAAAA
The DNA here is from genome assembly GCF_964194155.1 of Cetorhinus maximus. Classification (NCBI taxonomy): domain Eukaryota; kingdom Metazoa; phylum Chordata; class Chondrichthyes; order Lamniformes; family Cetorhinidae; genus Cetorhinus; species Cetorhinus maximus. Next base: position 6,663 of record NW_027596699.1, read on the forward strand.
TGGATCCTTCTGATTCTCGTCTACTGCCCTCCCTCAGCCGATGATCCAGCACAAGTGCTCTTGGAGTAAAGGGCTGTTTGTCAGATTGGAGCATGTAGACAGTGCTGTTCCCCCAATTACTGACATCAGGAATACGGTGAAATTCCAACACTTGTTTATGAAACATTATTTGAAGTCATGGCAACCAGTGAGGACGATAGATATCGATGGAAAGAGGATGTAGATAGGAGGGCAGAATGGGCAGAAATGGGACACATGGAATTTTTCAGAGAGGGTTATGAGGGGATGCATTTTGACAGAAGGAATAGGGAGAGGCAATATTGGCTACATGACACAATTTTAAAGAGCGTTCAGCGACAGAGGGATATGGGGTGTTCCGAAATTTTATCTTTGTCATTTGGCAGGGCAGGATGAGAGAGCAGTTAGTGAAGCGTGGAGGGTATTGGGCTTCATTGTTTAAAATTCATTCATGGAATGAGGGCATCGCTGTCTAGGCCAGCATTTAATGCCCCTCACAAATTGCCCCTTCAGAAGGTGGTGGTGAGCTGCTGCAGTCCCTGTGGTTTACACACATCCATAGCGCTGTTAGGGAGGGAGTTCCAGGATTTTGACCCAGCGACGTTGAAGGAAGATCCGATATATTTCCAAGTCAGGATGTTGAGTGGCTCAGAGGGGAAATTCCAGGTGGTGGTGTTCCCATGTGTCTGCTGCCCTTGTCCTTCTAGATGGCAGAGGTTGTGGGTTTGCAAGATGTTGTCGAAGGAGTCTTGGAAAGTTCCTGCAGTGCATCTTGTAGATGGTACACACTGCAGCCACTGTGTGTCGGTGGAGGAGGGAGTGAATGTTTGTGGATGGGATGCTGATCAAGCGGGGCTGCTTTGTTCCGTAAGGTGTTGAGCTTCTTGAGTGTTGTTGGAGCCGCACTCATCCAGGCAAGTGGAGAGTATTGCAACAAAATCCTGACTGGTGCCCTGTTGATGGTGGACAGGCTTTGGGGAATCAGGAGGTGAGTTACTCTCCGCAGGATTCCCAGCCTCTGACCTGCTCTTGTAGCCACAGTATTTATATGGCTGGTCCAGTTCAGTTACTGGTCAATGTTAACCCCCAGGATGAAGTTTGTGGGGGATTCAGTGATGGTAATGGCATTGAATGTCAAGGGGTGATGGTTAGATTCTCCCTTGTTGGAGATGGTCATTACCTGACACTCAAAAATACAGGTATTGGGGAGAAAATCAGGGGAAGATACTCTGAACAATTATAAAGCCCTGGTTAGGCCGCAGCTAGATTAATACATCCAGCTCTGATCACCACACATGTGGGAGGATGTGAGAGCCCTGGAGGGGCTGCTGAGGATATTTTGAAGATTAAAGCCTGTGTATTGTCCACACAGACGGGCAGTGAGCTGCTGGACACTATCCTGTGATGATTCATTCCTGTCAGATCCTGACACCTTGTTCAAGGCTGTCAGACAGGATGGCACCTGGTGTCCGGTCAGTTCCGTGATCCAGGGAAATATTTAACATGCCGATAAACTGCTCAAAGTGACTAATTTGCGCTTCAACTCTGATGTCCGACATGGAACTCTTTATACACACATTGCATTCCAGACATCTCCAAACTTTTATCCCAATCCTGGATACCGGAGAGTAGTTTCGTCTCCAGCTAATGCCCATCACTGGGAGACTATAGAAGACCCGTTAAAGGGAGGTTCATGGAGTCATCATGGCTCAGGAAGCCATTCGGCCCATCCAATCCATGCAGATAGATGGCAGTGAGGGATAAACGAAGACAGGACCCCTGGGAAGACGGAATGGACAGGCGATTGTGGGAATGAGGTAATCGAGACCAGAATTTCCGGGGTTGGATGTACCGAGTGGAGAGGCAATTAAGATATGAGGGGGCGGGTGGGAGAGGAGCTAGTTTCTCTAGAAGGGGAGGGTGGAGGCTGTACCTCTGGATGAGCTTATTGGGTATTTATTTGTCTCCCAGTGACCAGCCATATAAATACTGTGGCTACAAGAGCAGGTCAGAGGCTGGGAATCCTGCGGAGAATAACTCACCTCCTGACTCCCCAAAGCCTGTCCACCATCGACAAGGCACCAGTCAGGATTTTGTTGGAACACTCCACACTTGCCTGGATGAGTGCGGCTCCCACAACACTCAAGAAGTTCGACACCATCCAGGACAAAGCAGCCCCGCTTGATTGGCACCCCATCCACAAACATTCACTCCCTCCACCACCGCCGCACAGTAGCAGCAGTGTGTACCATCTACAAGATGCACTGCAGCGACTCACCAAGGCTCCTTCGATAGCGCTTCCCAAACACACGACTTCTACCATCTTGAAGCACAAGGGCAGCAGACACATGGGAACACCACCACCTGGAATTTACCCTCCAAGACACTCACCATTCTGACTTGGAAATATATCGGCCATTCCTTCCACATGATCCAGGAACCAGTGGGTCAGGGGGCACGGGCCCTACACAGTCCGTGGAGCCTCTAGACGGTGCTGGAGTCACGGGCCTTGCTGACCCAAACGTGATTCCTCCTTTTATGATACTCTTCACCACGCAGCATTCATACAACCAATACACTTGTGGCGTGTCAAACCCTCGTTTCTGCAGCACTGTCCCCATTGACAGGTGTCCCCTTGAATTCTGTCACATGCAGAGAAAAAACCTGAAATGCAGAAAGGAATCCGCTGTTGATGCCACCAGTAAGGACCCTCGACTCTCACTCAAACATTTATTATGTATCACCCTAAATGTTGAAGTCCCCCTTTCACTGCCACATCCTGATATTACACTATTGCCTGTTTGGTCTGTGAGGCCTAGACAAAGGACATGGAGAACAGGACTACTCACAGCCTTCGATGGGTGGTCTAACCAAGCGATATGGAGAGCAGAACGGTGCACAGTGTAGCGAGTGTTGCCGGGTCAAGGGAAATGGAGACCAAAACTGTGTCTAGATCTCCAGGTGTGCTCTCACTGAGGGATATGTAGGCCATAACTGTGCACTGTGTTCTGGCGTGGCCGAACAGAGGGGTATGTAGCACAGAACTGTGCACCGTGCTCCAAGTATCATGAACTGAGGGATTTGGAGGCCAAAACTGTGCACACTGCTCCGATTGTGGTCAAACTGTGGGATTTGGAGACCAGGACTGTGCACAGTGCTCCAGGTGTGGCCCGGCCAATGGATTTGTGGAGCAGAACTGTTCACAGTGCTCCAAGTGTGGTCTAACTGATTTTTATGGAGTCCCTAACTGTGCACTGTGCAGAGTGCACCACGTGTGGCCTAACCATGGATTATGGAGAGCAGGACTGTGCACAGTGCACCAAGTGTAGTCTAACCGAGGGTTAGGAGACCAGAACTGTGAGCAGTGTCCAAGTGTGGTCAACCGAGGGGAATGGAGACCAAAACTGTGCACGGTGCACCGAGTGGGGTCTAACCGAGGGATATGGAGACCAGGACTGTACATAGTGCTCGAAGTGTTGCCTAAATGAGGGATATAGATGCCAGAACTGTGAACTGTGCTCTAAGTGCAGCCAGGACAAGCGATATGGAAATCATAACTGTGTCCAATGCTCCACGTGTGGCCTTGCCGAGGGATATGGAGCCAATAACTGTGCACAATGCACCAAATGTAGTCTACCCAAGGGATATGGAGACCATATCTGTGTCAGGTGCTCCAAATGTGGTCTGGCTGATGGATATGGAGCCCACAACTGTGCACAGTGCTCCGGGTACGGTCAACCGAGGGAATGGAGGCCATAAACTGTGTCCAATGCTCTGAGTGTTGTCTAATTGAGGGATTTGGAGACCAGAACTATGCAGAGTGCTCCAAGCATGGTCTTACCGAGGATTATGGAGGCCAGAACAATGCACATTGCTCCCTCCGAGTGTGGTCTAACTGAGGTATATGGAGACTGGAACAGTGCACAGTGCTCCAATTGTGGCCAGGACAAGAGATCTGGAGTCCAGAACAGTGCACTGTGCTCCAAGTGTGGCCTATCCTTTTTCGGGGCAGTGTATCACTCACTGCTCCCAGTGAGACCCTGATCCTTCTCTGGTATGACTGAGCTCAGCAAGAGATACAGTCTCCACCCCTCCTTCCAAAGCCCAAAACTCCTCTCCCACCCGCCCCCCACCTCACATTTTAATTGCCTCCCCACTCGGTTCCTCCAACCCTGGAAAATCTGCTCCCTCATTCCCACAACCCTCTACCCATTCCCTCTTCCCAAGGGTGCTCACCTCATTGATCCCTCACTGCCGTCTATCAGCATGGACTGGATGGGCCGAATGGATTCCTGAGCCGTGGTGACTCTATGAGCTTCAGGGACATGAATGAACCAGATGGGCCCTCACTACAATCCAATAGATCCGTGCTCACCATCACCAACATTTGTCTTTTTGATTGCAGGGGCAGAATATCCACACCCCCAGCACCCCACAGTGAGCTGGTAGCCAGGGGACTGTAAGATTCTCTGGGTGGGATCACTCTGGGCTGTGTTCAGTGTTGCGAACGATGCCCTTTGTAGGGTCAGTGTATCCTTCACTGCGCAAAGTGAGAGCATTATCTTTCTCCGGTGTGACTGAGCCCACCCAGAGGTACAGCCTCATCCACTACCGCATCACCAGCACCCATCTTAAAACTCACCCCACCATGCACCAAATGACTCCCCACTCCAGTACCTCCCAGCCTTCAAAAAACCCTCCCTGTCTCCTCACTCCCCACACCTCTATTTACTCCCTGTGTTACCGCGTGCAACAGGCTCCAACTCATGGACTCACCCACACACTGACTGGTGCTCACATGCAGACACACAAGAGCTGTGTTCAGTGCAAGGGGGCTGTGCTCAGCTTCGGGGAATGTGGGAAACAGAGACACTTGTGAAAGGAATAAAGAGAGAGGAGGGAAAGGGGAATAACTGAGTTCACTGAGGGCCAGGGGAACAGGGGGAGACCATTCAGCCCCACAAACCTGCCCCACCATTCAACCAATATTGAACAGATCTATGACCCGTCTCCATAAAACTGCCATTGCCCCGTGAGCTGTGTGACCTGTTCTGAATCGATCCCATTGAAAGCAATGAGGGCCACACAACACAATGGAGAGTGTCCTCAGTGTGAAGACAGGAGCCAATCGTCACAAGGACTGTGCGGTGCTCATTCCTACCAACACCATCAGGGACAGATGTATCTGCAGCAGGTAGATTGGTGAGGATGGGGTGGAGTAGAATCTTCCCTCTTGTTGGTTCACCTGCCTCAGGCCTATTCTGCCTTTCAGGGCTCGGCCACCTGGGTCTGTAACGGTGACCCTGAGACACTCTTGGCGATGGACATGCAGGTCCCACAGCAGAGAACATTATGTGCCCTCCATACGCTCAGTGCTTCCTCCATGTGGTGTTTAACATGGAGGAGGAGAGATTGATCAGATTCGGGAGAGCGGTAGGTGGGAGTCAGCAGGAGGTTTCCCTTCCCCTGTTTGCCCTCATGTCTTGTGACATCAGAGAGACTGTGGTCTTGTTGAGGACTCTCAGGACCAGCCTCTCCCGACTGTATGTCACTGCTCTGTCACCTCTGGTGGGGACAGTCCTGTCAGAGGGACACGGGATACCCAGGGAATGGGGGGCACGCGATTAGCGCATTGTCTTTACGTTATGTTTCTGTGAGTGTGTCTGCATTGGAGTTATAAGGTGTCAATGTGACCCTGCCATTGTCTGACCTCCCCTCCATCCCTGTCAATGTGGAGGCTCACCGATCCGAGTGAGAAATGAGACACGGACAAGAGGCGGTGATCGATGCAGCCAGTTTTATTCACATGATTCAGAAAGCAGTGGGCCAGGGGTCATTGGATCCACACAATGTGTCAGAAGCAGAGTTACAGGAATTACAGATAGCTTCAATCAGAGCCTCAGGCGGCTCTCACAGGGGGACATTTCCCCTTTTTGTTGCTCACTTAGACTTGCAGCACCTAAAAAGGAGGAAGCATTTCTCCAACGTATCAGCCTCAAATTCCTTGCACACGCCTAGTCTACAGGTGCCTCCATCTTTACCACATCCCAAGCCTCGATCTAGGAAAGAGAAAGGAAGACTTCATTGATGCCAACAGTCATGGCCCTCGAGGGCCCAAGTTTAGTCTAACTGATGTACATTCAGAGCTAACCTGGAGAGAGTGCATCTGGAGTGATCTAACTAAGGGATACGGAGACACGAACTGTGCAGAGTGAGCCTAGTGTTGTCTAACCGAGGGATACGGAGAATGGAACTGTGCACAGTGATCCAAGTGTGGTCATACGAAGGATAATGAAGATCAGAATGGTGCACAGTGCTCCAAGTGTTGTCTAAGCAAGTTATAAACAGACCAGAAATGCTCTCAATCAGAAAGCTACAATGTATATTACACAACTGAATACCAGCACAGTCCTGATGGGCTGAATGGTCTCCCGTTGCCCGTCTCAGGGTTTCTATAAATTGAGCACTGAGGGATATACTCACTTTCCAATGTAGACGTTGCACTCACTCCTCCATCGGCAATGATGGGCTGCACCAGCACCAGGAACCCAAGCAGCAAAAGCAGTGCTTTCCTCATTCTCCGCTGATCTCCTCCCAGTCACAATGAGATAGCTGGAGCACTGACCCTCTTTATATGTACACACAGAGCATTCTGTAGTTAATAATCACACACACGCGGCGCGGGTAGACTCTAACTTGGACACGTTGAAGGGAACGTTCACTAACTGAGTGCAACATTAACTGGATTCAAGCAGGTTTCTTTATTAATAAGAAGAGGCACAGATCTGAATAATGATTGAGCTCACAAAGGTTCATAGGAATTGTTAGCTGTGTTTTGCTCTGGTGAAGGGCTCTATATAAACCCAAATCTTCATTTTATTATTTCTCTCGTTATTTGTTTTTCCTTTTCTCTCTCCTTTTCTCTCACTTTGTCCCTTTTACTGTCTGTCTGTCTGCCTGTCTCTCTGACAGTATGTCTATCTGACTTTATGCCTGTCTATCTGTCTGCCTGGTTGTCCGTTTCTATCTCTCTGTTTGTCCACCTGTCTGTCTGTTTATCTGTCTGTCTGTGTGCCTGTCTCTCTCTCTGTCTCTCTCTCTGTTTGTCAACCTGTCTGTCTGTCTATCTGTCTGTCTGCCTGTCTGGTACCTCATTTTCCCAGCACTCCTACTGCTGCTCCTGACATCCTCTCCTGCTCTCTTCACTGAACCATGGTTGTTCACTTGTCTTGATGGGAATGGTAGAGTGGGGGATAGGCCGGGATAGAGGCTACAGATTGTGGTTGAACACAATTGTGCTGCTGGTGGCCCACAGAGCCTCATGGATGTTTTGAGCTGCTGGGCCTGGTCTGAATCTATCCCATTGAACACAATGGTAGCGCCACACGACACGATGGAGGGTGAGCGCAGTGTGAAGACAGCTCCTTATCTTCACAAGGACTGTGCGGTGGTCTCTCCTGTCAATGGAGACAGGGATATTCGCGAGGGGAGGTAAAGGTAGATGCTTCCCTCTTGTTGTCTCACTCTCCACCTGATACAGGCCTAGTCTATCGGATATGACATATGCAGCTTGCCTGCCTCGGTCAGTAGTGGTCCTACTGAGACACTCTTGGTGATGGACAATGTTGTCTCCCAACCAGACTCCATTGTGTGCAGATCTGTGCAAAGTGCTCCAAATGCTGCCAACCGATGGAAATTGAGTCCAAAACTGTGCACAGTTCTCCGAGTATGGTGAACCGATGGACATGGAGGCTAAAACTATGCACAGTGGTCCGAGTGTGGTATAACGGAGGGATTTGGAGACTAGAAATGTGCATATTGCTCGAAGTGTGATCAACTGAGGGATATGGAGGTCAAAATTGTGCACAGTTCCTCCGAATGCGTTGTAACTGAGGGAATCGGAGACCAGAACTGTGCATAGTTCTCCAAGTGTTGTCCGCCCATTGAGTATTTAGGCCAGAACTGTGCACAGTGCTCCAAGTGTGGCTAGGCCAACGGATATGGAGACCATAAATGTGTCAAGTGCTCCAAGTGTGTCTAACCGAGGGATATGGAGGCCAGAACTGTGTATAGTGCTCAAAGCGTCTTCAACCGACTGATGTGGAGGCTAAAAGTGTGCACAGTGTTCCAAGTGTGGTCTACCTGAGACATTTGGAGACCAGAACTTTGCACAGTGCTCCAAGCGTGGTCTAACCGAGGGATATGGAGACCAGAAATGTGCACAGAGCTCCAGGTGTTGCCAGGCCAAGGGAAATGGAGAGCAGAACTGTGCACAGTGCACCAAATGTAATTTAACCGAGGGATATGAAGACCAGAACTGTGCACAGTGCCCAGATGTAGTCCAACCAAGGGTTTGGAGACCAGATTTGTGAACAGTGCCCAAGCGTGGTCAACTGACAGATATGAAGGTCAAAACTGTGCCCAGTGCTGCAGATGTGGTCCAAACGAGGGATATGGAGAGCAGATCTGTCCACAGAGCTCCAGGTGTGTCAGGCCAAGGGATATAGAGGCCCGAACGGTGCACAGTGCACTTAGTGTGGTCTAACCGAGCGATACAGAGACAAGAACTGTGCACAGTTCTCCACGTGTGGCCTATCCTTTGTAGGGTCAGTGTATCACTCACTGCTCCCAATGAGACCCTGATCCTTTTCTTGTGTGACTGAGCTCACCCAGAGATAAAGTCTCCATCCCTCATTCCAAAACCCCTATCTCCTCTCCCACCCGCCCCCTCACATCTTATTTCTCTCCCCACTCGGTTCCTCCAACCCTGGAAAATCTGCTCTCTACTACCTCATTCCCACAACCCTCTATCTATTCCCTCTTCCCAAGTGTGCTCACCTCATTGATCCCTCACTGCCATCTATCAGCATGGACTAGATGGGCTGAATGGTTTCCTGAGATGGCAGATTCCCTTCCCTAAGGGACATGAGTCAACCAGGTGGGTCTTCATCACAATCCGCTAGATTCACTCTCACCATCACCGCTATTTGTGTTTTATTTTAAATCCGGGGCTACAATTTCCCCAACCCCACAGCCTACAGTGAGTCTGCAGTCAGGGGCCCGGACAATCCTCCAGTCGGCATTTCCGGGGGCTGTGTTCAGCATCGTGAACTCTATCCTGTGTAGGGTCAGTGTATATCACTCACTGTTCCCAGTGAGACCATGGTCCTTCTCTGGTGTGACTGAGCTCACCCAGAGATACAGCCTCCACCCCTCCTTCTAGAGCCACTATCATCTCTCCCACCCCCTCCTATCCCCACAAACACCCCCACCCTCATCACCCCACATCTCAATTGTCTCCCCACTCGGCATCTCCAGCCCTGAAAGATTCTCTCCCTTTAACCACATTCCCACAACCCTCTATCCATTCCCTCTTGCCAGGGCCCCTGTCCTCATTGATCCCTCACTGCCGTCTATCTGCATTGCCTGGATGGGCCGAATGGCTTCCTGAGCCGTGATATCCCAATGAATCGACCTTAATTGGGTGTTTAATTGTCTCCCAGTGATGGGTATTAGCTGGAGACTAAACAGATCTCCGATATCCAGGAGTGGGATGAAAGTTTGTAGATGTCTGGAATGCAATGTGTGTATAAAGAGTTCCATGTCGGCCATCAGAGCTGAAGCGCACGTCAGTCACTTTGAGCAGTTTACCGGCCTGTTAAATATTTCCCTGGAACACGGAACTGACAGGACACCAGGTGCCATCCTGTCTGACAGCCTTGAACAAGGTGTGAGGATCTGACAGGAATGAATCAGCACAGGATAGGGTCCAGCAGCTCACTGCCCGTCTGTGTGGACAATACACAGGCTTTAATCTTCTAAATATCCTCAGCAGCCCCTCCAGGGCTCTCACATCCTCCCTCATGTGTGGTGATCAGAGCTGGATGTATTAAACTAACTGCGGCCTAACCAGGACTTTATAATTGTTCAGAATAAGTTCCCCTGATTTTGCACTCAGTACCTGTACTTATGAGTGTCAGGCAATGACCATCTCCAACAAGAGAGAATCTAACCATCGCCCCTTGACGTTCAGTGGCATTACCATCACTGAATCCTCCACTAACAACATCCTGGGAGTTACCATTGACCAGAAACTGAACTGGACCAGCCATATAAATACTGTGGCTACAAGAGAAGTTCAGAGGCTGGAGATGCTGTGGAGAGTAACTCACCTCCTGACTACCCAAAAGCCTGTCCACCATCGACAAGGCACAAGTCAGGACTATGATGGAATACTCCGCACTTGCCTGGATGAGTGCAGCTCCCACAACACTCAAGAAGCTCGACACCATCCAGGACAAAGCAGCCCCGCTTGATCAGCACCCCATCCACAAACATTCACTCCCTCCACCACCGACGCACAGTAGTAGCAGTGTGTACCATCTACAAGATGCACTGCAGCAACTCACCAAGGCTCCTTCGACAACATCTTGCAAACTCACGACATCTGCCATCTAGAAGGACAAGAGCAGCAGACACATGGGAACACCACCACCTGGAAGTTCCCCTCTGAGCCACTCACCATACTGTTTTGGAAATATATGGGCCGTTCCTTCACTGTCGCTGCGGTCAAAATCCTGGAACTCCCTCCCTAACAGCGCTGTGGAAGTACCTACACCACAGGGACTGCAGCAGCTCACCACCACCTTCTCAAGAGGCAATTTGGGAGGGGCATTAAATGCTGGCCTAGACAGCGATGCCCACATTCCGTGAATGAAGTTTAAGCAATGGAGCCCAATACCGTCCACACTTCACTACCTGCTCTCTCATCCTGCCCTGCCCAATGTCAAAGATAAAATTTCGGATCACCCCATATCCCTCTGTCTCTGAACGCTCTTTAAAATTGTGTCATGTAGCCCATAATGCCTCTCCCTATTCCTTCTGTCAAAATGCATCACCTCATACCCCTCTCTACAAAATTCCATCTGCCACTTTTCTGCCCATTCTGCCCTCCTATCTACGTCCTGTTTCCATCGATATCTATCGTCCTCACTGGTTGCCATGACTTCAAGTATTGTTTCATCGACAAGTTTTGGAATGTCACCGTATTCCTGATGTTAGTAATTGGGGGAACAGCACTGTCTACATGCTCCAATCTGACAAACAGCCCTTTACTCCAAGAACACTTGTGCTGGATCATCGGCTGAGGGAGGGCAGTAGACGAGAATCAGATGTATCCATTTTCTTGCCCATGTTTGACCTGATGTCATGAGTCAATACTGAGGACTCCAATGGAAACTCCCTCCCGCCTGCATAGCACTGAGTCACTGCCGGTGGGACAGGGACATACCCAGGGATGGTGATGGACACGTCTGGGACAATGGCTCTGAGGCATGACTCTGTGAAAATGATTATGCTGGAGCTACAGGACCTGAATGTGGTCCTGCCATTGTCTGACCTCCCCCTTCCCTCCCTGTCAATGTGGAGACTCACCGATCCGAGTAAGAAATGAGACACGGACAAGAGGCGGTGACCAACGCAGCCAGTTTTATTCACATGATCCAGGAACCAGTGGGTCAGGGGGCACGGGCCCTACACAGTCCGTGGAGCCTCTAGACGGTGCTGGAGTCACGGGCCTTTGCTGACCCAAACGTGATTCCTCCTTTTATGATTCGCTTCACCACGCAGCATTCATACAACCAATAGCACTTGTGGTGTGTCAAACCCTCGTTTCTGCAGCATTGTCCCCATTGACAGGTGCCCCCTTTAATTCTGTCACATGCAGAGAAAAAACCTGAAATGCAGAAAGGAATCCGCTGTTGATGCCACCAGTAAGGACCCTCGACTCTCACTAAAACATTTATTATGTATCACCCTAAATGTTGAAGTCCCCCTTTCACTACCACATCCCGATATTGCGCTATTGCCTGTTTGGTCTGTGAGGCCTAGACAAAGGACATGGAGAACAGGACTACTCACAGCCTTCGATGGGTGGTCTAACAAAGCGTAATGAAGAGCAGAACTGAGCACAGTGCTTCAAGTGTGGTCCAACGGAGGGATATGGAAACTAAAACTGTGCACAGTGCTCAAAGTGTCGTCAAGCGAGGGCTATGGAGGCCGAAACTGTGAACAGTGCTTCGTGTGTGGTAAATGAGGGATTTGGAGACTGGAACTGTGCAGAGGGCACCAAGCGTGGTCTAAACGAGGGATATGGTGACCAGAGCCATGCACTCTCCTCCAAACCTGGCCAGGTCAAGTGATTCGGAGATCAGAACTGTGCACAGTGTTCCAAGTGTGGTCTAACCGAGCTTTATGGAGACCAGAACTGTGCACAGGTTTCTGAGTGTGTTCTAACTGAGGGATATGTAGGCCAGAACTGTGTACAGTGCTCCACGAGTGGCCTATCCATTGTAGGGTCAGAGTATAACACACTGTTCCCTGTGAGAACTGCGTCCTTCTCTGGTGTAACTGAGCTCACCCAGAGATACAGCCTTCACACCTCCTTCTAGAGCCACTATCATCTCTCCCACCCCCTCCTGCCCCCCAACACACCACACACCCAAACACCCCACATCCCAATTGCCTCCCCACTCGGCATTACCAGTCCTGAAAAATCCCTCCCTCTTAGATCATTCCCACAACCGACTGTATATTCCCTCTTCCCAGGGCTCCTGTCCTCAGTGATCCCTCATTGCCGTCTATCTGCATTGCCTGGATAGGCCGAATAACTTCCTGAGCAATGATGACTCTATGAATCTCCCTTTAATGCGTCTTCTATTGTTTCCCAGTGATGGACATTAGCTTGAGACAAAACTACTCTCCTGTATCCAAGAGTGGGATGAAAGGTTGGAGATGTCTGGAATGTAATGTCTGGATAAAGAGTTCCATGTCGGCCATCAGAGCTGAAGCGCAAATCAGTCACTTTGAGAAGTTTACCGGCCTGTTAAATATTTGCCTTGAAAACGGAACTGACCGGACACCAGGTGCCATCCTGTCTGAAAGCCTTGAACAAGGTGTGAGGATCTGACAGGAATGAATCAGCACAGGATAGGGTCCAGCAGCTCACTGCCGGTCTGTGTGGACAATACACAGGCTTTAATCTTCAAAATATCCTCAGCAGCCCCTCCAGGGCTCTCACATCCTCCCTCATGTGTGGTGATCAGAGCTGGATGTATTAATCTAGCTGCAGCCTAACCAGGGCTTTATAATTGTTCAAAGTATCTTCCCCTGATTTTGTCCCCAATACCTGTATTTTTGAGTGTCAGGTAATGACCATCTGCAACAAGGTAGAATCTAACCATCGCCCCTTGACGTTCAATGCCATTACCATCACTGAATCCCCCACTAACTTCATCCTGGGGGTTACCATTGACCAGAAACTGAACTGGACCAGCCATATAAATACTGTGGTTACAAGAGCAGTTCAGAGGCTGGGGATCCTGTGGAGAGTAACTCACCTGCTGACTCCCCAAAGCCTGCCAACATCGACAAGGCACCAGTCAGGATTTTGTTGGAATACTCTCCACTTGCCAGGATGAGTGCGGCTCCCACAACACTCAAGAAGCTCGACACCATCCAGGGCAAAGCAGCCCCACTTCATCAGCACCCCATCCAGAAATATTCACTCCCTCCACCACCGACGCACAGAGGCTGCAGTGTGTACCATCTACAAGATGCTCTACAGGAACTCTCCGAGGCTCCTTTGACATCATCTTGCAAAACTACGACCTCTGCCATCTAGAAGGACAAGGGCAGCAGACACATGGGAACACCGTCACCTGGAAGTTCCCCTCTGAGCCACTCACCATCCTGACTTGGAAATATATCGGCCGTTCCTTCACTGTCGCTGGGTAAAAATCCTGGAATTCCATCCCTAACAGCGCTGTGGGTGTACCTACACCACAGGGACTGCAGCGGCTCACCACCGCCTTTTCATGGGGCAATTTGGGAGGGGCATTAAATGCTGGCCTAGACAGCGATGCCCACATTCCATGAATGAATTTTAAACAATGGAGCCCAATACCCTCCACGCTTCACTAACTGCTCTCTCATCCTGCCCAATGTCAAAGATAAAATTTCGGAACACCCCATATCCCTCTGTCTCTGAACGCTCTTTAAAATTGTGTCATGTAGCCCATAATGCCTCTCCCTATTCCTTCTGTCAAAATGCATCACCTCATACCCCTCTCTATAAAATTCCATCTGCCACTTTTCTGCACATTCTGCCCTCCTATCTACGTCCTGTTTCCATCGATATCTATCGTCCTCACTGGTTGCCATGACTTCAAGTGTTGTTTCATCGACAAGTTTTGGAATGTCACCTTATTCTTGATGTCAGTAATTGGGGGAACAGCACTGTCTACATGCTCCAATCTGACAAACAGCCCTTTACTCCAAGAGCACTTGTGCTGGATCATCGGCTGAGGGAGGGCAGTAGACGAGAATCAGAAGGAGCCATTTTCTTGCCCATGTTTGACCTGATGTCATGAGTCAATATTGAGGACTCCAATGGAAACTCCCTCCCGCCTGCATAGCACTGAGTCACTGCTGGTGGGACAGTGACATACCCAGGGATGGTGATGGACACGTCTGGGACAATGGCTCTGAGGCATGACTCTGTGAAAATGATTATGCTGGAGCTACAGGACCTGAATGTGGCCCTGCCATTGTCTGACCTCCCCCTTCCCTCCCTGTCAATGTGGAGACACACCGATCCGAGTGAGAAATGAGACACGGACAAGAGGCGGTGACCTACGCAGCCAGTTTTATTCACATGATCCAGGAACCAGTAAATCATGGGGCACGGGCCCTACACAGTCCATGGAGCCTCTAGACGGTGCTGGAGTCACGGGACTTTGATTTGGGTCTGGAGTCACTGGCCTTGGCTTCCCATCGCTGCTTCATCGTTTAAAGAATTCCTTCTCCACACAGCATGCATAACCCCCGGAGCACTTGAACGGGAACAAAACCTCGTTTCTTCGGCAGTAATCTAGTCGACATCTGGCCCCTCGTATTCTGTCACATCCATAGGAATATCCTGAAATGCAGAAAGGAATCCTCTGTGAAGCCAGCAGTAAGGACCCTCGACTCTCACTCAAACATTTATTATGTGTCACCCTAAGTGGTGAAGTCTCCCTTTAACTGCCACATCCCGATATTGGACGATTGTCAGTTTGGTCTGTGAGGTCTAGCCAAAGGACATGGTGAACAGAACAACGCATAGGGCTCTATGGGACACCTAACCAAGGGATATGGAGAGCAGAACTGTACCCAGTGGACCAACTGTGGTCAACCGAGGGATGTGGAGAACAGAACTGTGAACAGTGCTCCAGATGTGGTATAACTGAGTTTTATGGAGAGCAGAACTGTGCGCTGTGCTCCAAGTGTGGTCTAACCGAGTGATATGGAGACCTGAACTGTAATTAAAATCCACAATACCTTCGAATATTTTTTGCAATTTTAAGATTCCGTGGGGTTAATTGTGGAGGTTGGAGCACAGTTAAATAAAAATATCTATAATTTACAATCATTTCAAGCATTCCCACACTAAGATTGATGGGTTTTGGTACCAAGGTACTGTTCATGTTCCAGAACCAAGCTGCAGAAATGGATTTAAACACAGATCAACAATGATCCAATCGAATGGCAGCACATGTTTGAGTGGGTGAATGGCCTATTCCTGTTCCTGTGAATGGTTTCATAGATTGGCGACTGAGAGATTCAATGACCTGCGTAAATATAGTTTTCAGCGATGATGTGTCCCAGCACCAGGAGCACCAGCACCAAGAGCAGTGCTTTCCTCATCTTCCACTGAGCTCCTCAGAGCCACACTGAACTGCCTGGGCTACAGGAGCTCTTTATATGAACTCAGAGTATAGTCTGTAGTTAATAATCACACACACACACCCACACAGACAGGGTGAAGATTGGCTCCACCTTGAATACGTTGAAGGGAAAGGTCACTCACTGAGAGCAACAGTAACTGGAATCAGTGATTAAATGTGTCTCGCTGGGCGATTATGTGTTAATCAACAGAGATGGCCCTGTGTAAGGATTGAACTGGGGAAGGTTTGTAGAAATATCTTTCTGCGATTAAGGTAAGAATAATAGAGCAGAGAAGAGGGCCATTTGGCCCATCGAGGCTGTGTTGTCTCTCTGAAGCAACTATCCAATTATTCCCACGCTGCTTTCCTCTGTCAATATCCCGGCTGTTTTGATTGGCCCTCATGATCCACCCAATAGCGTCAGGTGTCCCCACACCCACCCCTTTCAGTTCCCCTTCCCTTACACTGAATCTACTTTCCAATGTACAGGTTGCCAGAGAATAACTGGCAATGGCTTCTCTTTCTGTTCCCCCGCCCGAACCTCTGGTGTCCCCCAAGGATCTACACCACACCCTCCACACCTCCCCATACCCAAAACCCCACCACCCACAACCTACAACCTCATCAACCCCACACCTCAACCACACAAACCCCACACCCACACCCACACCCCCACCACCCCCCTCCCACACAACCCCACCAGCCCCACACCCACAGCCTCACGAGAACTGAGCACAGGGCTCCTGGTGTGGCCTAAAAGAGTGACATGGAGACCAGAACTGTGCACAGTGCTCCAAGTGTTTTCTAACTGAGGTATATAGAGACCAGAACTGTGCATAGTGCTCCGAGTGTGGTCTAACTGAGGTAAATAGAGACCCGAACTGTGCACAGTGTTCCAAGTATGGTCTAACTGAGGGATATAGAGACCAGAACTGTGCTCAGTGCTCCAAGTGTGGTCTAACCGAGGTGTATAGAGACCAGACCTGTGCTCAGTGCTCCAAGTGTGGTCTAACCGAGGTGTATAGAGACCAGAACTGTGCACAGTGCTCCAAGTGTGGTCTAACCAAGGTGTATAGAGACCAGAACTGTGCACAGTGCTCCAAGTGTGGTCTAACCGAGGGATATAGAGACCAGAACTGTGCTCAATGCTCCAAGTGTTGTCCAACATAGGGATATAGAGACTAGAACTGTGCTCAGTGCTCCAAGTGTGGTCCAACCTAGGGATATAGAGACCAGAACTGTGCTCAGTGCTCCAAGTGTGGTCCAACCTAGGGATATAGAGACTAGAACTGTGCTCAGTACTCCAAGTGTGGTCTAACCGAGGGGTATAGGGACCAGAACTGTGCACAGTGCTCCAAGTGCGGTCTAACCGATGATTAATGTGGCAGGAATTGTGCAGAATGCTCCAAATGTGTTCTGGCCGGGGCACATGGAGACCAGGTCTGGGCACCACGATAATGACACAACTTCTATCTTCGCTTGAACATATAGAAAAGTCAAAAATTGGCTCAAAGGAGCTGACTAAACAAAACGGACACTGACCCCAGCGGCAGATATCAGGGCCTGTTGCCCCGAAGGGTTTTGTTGTATCGACCGTCTTAAAGGAGGGGAGAGAGAGTTGGAGCGATTTACACAGGTCATTCCCCCGCTTTGACCCCAGTCAGCTGAGGGCTCATCTGTCAATGGTGGATCAATTCAACACTGGGAATACACAGGAGAGCAGAACTGGAGAATCACAGATATCTGGAAAGCTGTTGGGTCTGGGAGAGGGGGGGATGTCAGAGATATGGAGGGGGGCGAGGCCATGGAGGGGTTTGGAAACAAAGGCCAGGGTTCTAGGTGCCCTCCCACCCGGCAGGACATTACAGTCCCAGCGGAGTGAACGGAGATTGAAATGTCTGACCACATCCACCAGGGGGAGACACACTGCGGCAGGGCCATAAAACACTGACCAATGTCCAATTGGAGGAACAGTTGGAGAGTATCCCCCTCAACTGTGGTCAACTGAGTGATATGGAGACCAGGACTGTGCACAGTGCTCCGGGTGTGTTCTAACTGACGGAGATGGAGATGGAGAGGGTTGTAGAAGATGGGAGAGGTTACGGAGATGGAGAGGGTTGTAGAAGATGGGAGAGGTTACGGAGATGGAGAGGGTTGTAGAAGATGGGAGAGGTTACGGAGATAGAGAGGGTTGTAGAAGATGGGAGAGGTTACGGAGATAGAGAGGGTTGTAGAAGATGGGAGAGGTTAAGGAGATGGAGAGGGTTGTAGAAGATGGGAGAGGTTACGGAGATGGAGAGGGTTGTAGAAGATGGGAGAGGTTACGGAGATGGAGAGGGTTGTAGAAGATGGGAGAGGTTACGGAGATGGAGAGGGTTGTAGAAGATGGGAGAGATTACAGAGATGGAGAGGGTTGTAGAAGATGGGAGAAGGTACAAAGATGGAGAGGGTTGTAAAAGATGTGATAGATTACAGGGATAGACAGGGTTTTGGGGCTAGAGAGGGTTACAGGGATAGAGAGAGTTGTGGGTCTGGAGGGGGTTATGGGGATAGAGAGAGTTGTGGGTTTGGAGGGGGTTACGGGGATAGAGAGAGTTGTGGGGCTGGAGGGGGTTATGGGGATAGAGAGAGTTGTGGGTCTGGAGGGGGTTATGGGGATAGGGAGGGTTGTGGGTCTGGAGGGGGTTATGGGGATAGAGAGAGTTGTGGGGCTGGAGGGGGTTATGTGGATAGAGACAGTTGTGGGTCTGGAGGGGGTTGTGGGGATAGAGAGAGTTGTGGGGCTGGAGGGGGTTACGGGGATAGAGAGAGTTGTGGGGCTGGAGGGGGTTATGGGGATAGAGAGAGTTATGGGTCTGGAGGGGGTAACGGGGATAGAGAGAGTTGTGGGTCTGGAGGGGGTTATGGGGATAGGGAGGGTTGTGGGTCCGGAGGGGGTTATGGGGATAGAGAGAGTTGTGGGGCTGGAGGGGGTTATGTGGATAGAGACAGTTGTGGGTCTGGAGGGGGTTGTGGGGATAGAGAGAGTTGTGGGGCTGGAGGGGGTTATGGGGATAGAGAGAGTTGTGGGTCTGGAGGGGGTTATGGGGATAGAGAGAGTAGTGGGTCTGGAGGGGTTTATGGGGATAGAGAGAGGTGTGGGTCTGGAGGGGGTTATGGGGATAGAGAGAGTAGTGGGTTTGGAGGGGTTTATGGGGATAGTGAGGGTTTTGGGTCTGGAGGGGGTCACGGGGATAGAGAGAGCTGTGGGGCTGGAGGGGGTTACGGGGATAGAGAGACTTGTGGGTCTGGAGGGGGTTAGGGGATAGGGAGGGTTGTGGGGCTGGAGGGGGTTACGGGGATAGTGAGGGTTGTGGGGCTGGAGGGGGTTACGGGGATAGAGAGAGCTGTGGGTCTGGAGGGGGTTATGGGGATAGAGAGTGTTGTGGGTCTGGAGGGGGTAATGGGGATAGAGAGAGTTGTGGGTCTGGAGGGAGTTATGGGGATAGAGAGGGTTGTGGGTCTGGAGGGGGTTAGGGGATAGGGAGGGTTGTGGGTCTGGAGGGGGTTACGGGGATAGTGAGGGTTGTGGGGCTGGAGGGGTTACGGGGATAGAGAGAGCTGTGGGTCTGGAGGGGGATATGGGGATAGAGAGTGTTGTGGGTCTGGAGGGGGTTATGGGGATAGAGAGAGTTGTGGGTCTGGAGGGGGTTATGGGGATAGAGAGGGTTGTGGGTCTGGAGGGGGTTTTGGGGATAGAGAGAGTTGTGGGTCTGGACGTGATTATGGGATAGAGAGAGTTGTGGGTCTGGAGGGGGTTTTGGGGATAGAGAGAGTTGTGGGGCTGGAGGGGGTTATGGGGATAGGGAGGGTTGTGGGTCTGGAGGGGGTTACAGGGATAGAGAGAGTTGTGGGGCTGGAGGGGGTTATGGGGATAGGGAGGGTTGTGGGTCTGGAGGGGGTTATGGGGATAGAGGGAGTTGTGGTCCTGGAGGGAGTTATGGGGATAGAGAGCGTTGTGGGTCAGGAGGGGGTAATGGGGATTGGGAGAGTTGTGGGTCTGGAGGGGGTTATGGGGATAGAGGGAGTTGTGGGTCTGGAGGGGGTTATGGGGATAGAGAGAGTTGTGGGGCTGGAGGGGGTTATGGGGATAGAGAGAGTTGTGGGTCTGGAGGGGGTTATGGAGATAGAGAGTGTTGTGGGTCTGGAGGGGGTTACGGGGATTGGGAGAGTTGTGGGTCTGGAGGGGGTTATGGGGATAGAGAGAGTTGTGGGTCTGGAGGGGGTTACAGGGATAGAGAGAGTTGTGGGTCTGGAGGGGGTTATGGGGATAGAGAGAGTTGTGGGTCTGGAGGGTGTTACAGGGATAGAGTGAGCTATGGGGCTGGAGGGGGTTATGGGGATAGAGACAGTTGTGGGTCAGGAGGGGGTTATGGGGATAGAGAGGGTTGTGGGTCTGGAATGGGTTATGGGGATAGAGAGTGATGCTTGTCTGGAGGGGGTTACAGGGATAGCGAGAGTTGTGGGGCTGGAGGGGGTTATGGGGATAGAGAGGGTTGTGGGTCTGGAGGGGTTATGGGGATGGAGAGAGTTGTGGGTCTGGAGGCAGTTATGGGGATAGAGAGAATTGTGGTTCTGGAGGGGGTTATGGGGATAGAGAGAGTTGTGGGGCTTGAGGGGCTTACGGGGATAGAGAGTGTTGTGGGGCTGGAGGGAGTTATGGGGATAGAGAGGGTTGTGGGTCTGGAGGGGGTTACGGGGATAGAGAGAGTTGTGGGGCTGGAGGGGGTTATGGGGA
Organism: Cetorhinus maximus; assembly: GCF_964194155.1. Lineage (NCBI taxonomy): Eukaryota > Metazoa > Chordata > Chondrichthyes > Lamniformes > Cetorhinidae > Cetorhinus > Cetorhinus maximus. The sequence goes on from NW_027596699.1 coordinate 27,222, forward strand.
TAGAGACAGTTGTGGGTCTGGAGGGGGTTATGGGGATAGAGAGAGTTATGGGTCTGGAGGGGGTTATGGGGATAGAGAGGGTTGTGGGTCTGGAGGGGTTGATGGGGATTGGGAGAGTTGTGGGTCTGGAGGGTGTTATGGGGATAGAGAGGGTTGTGGGTCTGGAGGGGGTTATGGGGATAGAGAGAGTTGAGGGTCTGGAGAGGGTTATGGGGATAGAGAGAGTTGTGGGTCTGGAGGGGGTTATGGGGATAGAGAGAGTTGTGGGTCCTGAGGGGGTTATGGGTATAGAGAGAGTTGTGGGTCCTGAGGGGGTTACAGGGATAGAGAGAGTTGTGGGTCTGGAGGGGTTTATGGGGATAGAGAGAGTTGTGGGGCTGGAGGGGGTTATGGGGATAGAGAGAGTCTGGGGCCGTTGGGGGTTACGGGGATAGAGAGAGTTGTGGGTCTGGAGGGGGTTATGGGGATTAGGAGAGTTGTGGGTCTGCAGGGGGTTATGGGGATAGAGAGAGTTATGGGTCTGGAGGGGGTTATGGGGATAGAGAGGGTTGTGGGTCTGGAGGGGGTGATGGGGATTGGGAGAGTTGTGGGTCTGGAGGGTGTTATGGGGATAGAGAGGGTTGTGGGTCTGCAGGGGGTTATGGGGATAGAGAGAGTTGAGGGTCTGGAGGGGGTTTTGGGGATAGGGAGAGTTGTGGGTCTGGAGGGGGTTACGGGGATAGAGAGAGTTGTGGGCCTGGAGGGGGTTATGGGGATAGAGAGAGTTGTGGGTCTGGAGGGGGTTATGGGGATAGAGAGAGTTGTGGGTCTGGAGGGGGTTATGGGGATAGAGAGATTTGTGGGGCTGGAGGGGCTTACGGGGATAGAGAGAGTTGTGGGGCTGGAAGGGTTTACAAGGATAGAGAGAGTTGTGGGTCTGGAGGGGGTTATCGGGATAGAGAGAGTTGTGGGGCTGGAGGGGGTTATGGGGATAGAGAGAGTTGTGGGTCTGGAGGGGGTTATGGGGATACAGAGGGTTGTGGGGCTGGAGAGAGTTATGGGGATAGAGAGGGTTATGGGTCAGGAGGGGGTTACGGGGATTGGGAGAGTTGTTGGTCTGGAGGGGGTTATGGGGATAGAGAGAGTTGTGGGTCTGGTGGGGGTTATGGGGATAGAGAGAGTTGTAGGTCTGGAGGGGGTTACAGGGATAGAGTGAGTTGTGGGGCTGGAGGGGGTTATGGGGATACAGAGGGTTGTGGGTCTGGAGGGGGTTACGGGGATTGGGAGATTTGTGGGGCTGGAGGGGGTTATGGGGATAGAGAGAGTTGTGGGTCTGGAGGGGGTTATGGGGATAGAGAGAGTTGTGGGTAGGGAGGGGGTTATGGGGATAGAGAGAGTTGTGGGTCTGGAGGGTGTTATGGGAATAGAGAGAGTTGTGGGTCTGGAGGTGGTTATGGGGATAGAGAGAGTTGTGGGACCGGAGGGGGTTATGGGGATAGAGAGAGTTGTGGGTCTGGACGGGGTTATGGGGTTAGAGAGAGTTGTGGGTCTAGAGGGGGTTATGCGGATAGAGAGAGTTGTGGGGCTGGAGGGGGTTATGGGGATAGAGAGAGTTGTGGGTCTGGATGGTGTTATGGGGATAGAGAGAGTTGTTGGTCTGGAGGGGTTTATGGGGATAGAAAGAGTTGTGAGTCTGGAGATGGTTATGGGCATAGAGAGAGTTGTGGGGCTGTTGGGGGTTATGGGGATAGAGAGAGTTGTGGGTCTGGAGGGGGTTATGGGGATAGAGAGAGTTTTGCGTCTGGAGGGGGTTATGGGGATAGAGAGAGTTGTGGGTTTGGAGGTGGTTATGGGGATAGAGAGGGTTGTGCGTCTGGAGGGGGTTATGGGGATAGAGAGAGTTGTGGGTCTGGAGGGGTTTATGGGGATAGAAAGAGTTGTGAGTCTGGAGATGGTTATGGGGATAGAGAGAGTTGTGGGTCTGGAGGGGGTTATGGGGATAGAGAGAGTTGTGGGTCTGGAGGGGGTTATGGGGATAGAGAGAGTTGTGGGTCTGGAGGGGGTTATGGGGATAGAGAGAGTTGTGGGGCTGGAGGGGGTTATGGGGATAGAGAGAGTTGTGGGTCTGGAGGGGGTTATGGGGATGGAGAGAGTTGTGGGTCTGGAGGGGGTTATGGGGATAGAGAGAGTTGTGGGTCTGCAGGGGGTTATGGGGATAGAGAGGGTTGTGGGGCTGGAGGGGGTTATGGGGATAGAGAGAGTTGTGGGGCTGGAGGGGGTTACAGGGATACAGAGGGTTGTGGGTCTGGAGGGGGTTATGGGGATAGATAGAGTTGTGGGGCTGGAGAGGGTTATGGGGATAGAGAGAGTTGTGGGGCTGGAGGGGGTTACAGGGATAGAGAGGGTTGTGGGTCTGGAGGGGGTTATGGGGATAGAGAGAGTTGTGGGTCTGGAGGGGGTTATGGGGATAGAGATGGTTGTGGGGCTGGAGGGGGTTATGGGGATAGAGAGGGTTGTTGGTCTGGAGGGGGTTATGGGGATAGAGAGAGTTGTGGGTCTGGAGGGGGTTATGGGGTTAGAGAGGGTTGTGGGGCTGGAGTGGGTTATTGGGATAGAGTTGTGGCCCCTGGGGGAACTTACAGAGATACAGGGTCTTGTAGGGTCTGGAGGTATTTCTTTGATGGGTAGTTAGGAAACGTCTGCGGGATGTTACGGAGAGACAGACGGTTGTCGGGGCTGGAGATTTTCACAGGGACAGGGAAGGTTTTGGAGGAGGGAGAAGGTTACTCTGGTCTGGGCCTCTCGAGGCATGTGGAGGGGATTTGGGTGCGAGAATGAGAATGAGAAGGGGGCTGGTGTCATTCCCACTCCAACATTCTCCCTTTGCTTTCCCTGAGCAGCAATGGGGAGGGAAAGGGGGTGAAATATCTCCACAACCCTGCCCTCTACCCCCTGCACCCTAACAACCACCCAGAGAATCAAACAGTTCGAAATGGACATTGTTCCCAAATCGCTGCTGGGGACGGGGAGGTCGCTACTCACCCATGACCTGGACATCCTGAGCGACCAGCAGGAGAGCGAGAACCAGGATCAGAGTCTTCATCATCTTCAGCAGAGTCCGTCCGTGTCAGGAGCAGAGACCTGGAGACTCCAGACTGTGTGTGTGTGTGTGTGTGTGTGGGGAGTCACAGAGAGAGCTCGGGGGAATTTATCATTCCAGAGACGGGGAGTGGCTCATGCCTAGGGAAATATCTTCTCTCAATGTGAGACCTGATTGGCCGTTTGGCTCAGGGAGCAAGACGATGGGTGTGGGACAACTCCGGGTTTCATCCCGAGGGACCTGGACTCATGTTCATCCCGGTAGCAATTCCGTCTGTTGAAACACAGGGTTCAGTGGGGGTGACGACAGATCCAGTCCAGGGAAATTCCTGGGCTCTCGAAAGCAAACAGGGGCGAAACTGGACCTGAACATGGGGCTGTCTTTAAAGAGGAGCAAATTCGGGCAGTCGAGCAACACGAGGGTGGAGGGCGACCCCATAATGAACAAAGTCCCAGTCCCCACGCTGATCGTATAACAACCCTGGACACAATCCCCGCACTGAACACAGTCCCCACACTGAACACAGTCCCCAAGATGAACACAATCCCCACACCGAACACAATCCCCACACTGAACACAATCCCCACACTGAACACAGTCCCCACACTGAACACAGTCCCCAAGATGAACACAATCCCCACACCGAACACAATCCCCACACTGAACACAATCCCCACACTGGACACAATCCCCACACTGAACACAGTCCCCACACTGGACACAATCCCCACACCGAACACAGTCCCCACATCGAACTTAATCCCCACAGCGAACAGGGTCCCCACACTGAATACAGTCCCCACCCTGAACACAGTCCCCACTCTGAACACAGTCCCCACACCGAACACAGTCCCCACACCGAACACAGACCCCACACCGAACACATTCCCCACACCAAAAACAATCCCCACACCGAACACAGTCCCCACTCTGAACACAGTCCCCACACCGAACACAGTCCCCACACCGAACACAGACCCCACACTGAACACAGTCCCCACACGGAACACAGTCCCCACTCTGAACACAATCCCCTCATAGAACACAGTCCCCACACTGAACACAGTCCCCACTCTGAACACAATCCACACACTGAACACAATCCCTACACTGAACACAATCCCCTCACCGAACACAGTCCCCACACCAAAAACAATCCCCACACCGAACACAGCCCGAACACCGAACACAAACCCCACACCGAACACAGTCCCCACACCGAACGCAGTCCCCACATTGAACACTATCCCCACACCGAACACAGTCCCCACGCTGAACACAGTCCCCACGCTGAAAAGAGTCCCCTCACTGAACACTGTCCCCACACTGAACACTGTCCCCACTCTGAACACAGTCTCCACACCGAACATAGTCCCCACACCGAACACAATCCCCACAACGAACACAGTCCCCACGCTGATCGTATAACAACCCTGGACACAATCCCAACACTGAACACAGTCCCCACTCTGAACACAGTCCCCACACTGAACACAGTCCCCACACCGAACACAGTCACCTCTCCGAACACAGTCCCGACAGCGAACACAGTCCCCACACCGAACACAATCCCCACATTGAACACAATCCCCACACTGAACACAATCCCCACAAAGAACACAGTCCCCCCACCGAACACAGTCCCCACACTGAACACAGTCCCCACTCTGTACACAGTCCCCACACTTAACACAGTCCCCACACTGAACACAGTCCCCACCCTGAACACAGTCCCCACTCTGAACACAGTCCCCACACCGAACACAGTCCCCACACCGAACACAGACCCCACACCGAACACATTCCCCACACCAAAAACAATCCCCACACCGAACACAGTCCCCACTCTGAACACAGTCCCCACACCGAACACAGTCCCCACACCGAACACAGACCCCACACTGAACACAGTCCCCACACGGAACACAGTCCCCACTCTGAACACAATCCCCTCATAGAACACAGTCCCCACACTGAGCACAGTCCCCACTCTGAACACAATCCACACACTGAACACAATCCCTACACTGAACACAATCCCCTCACCGAACACAGTCCCCACACCAAAAACAATCCCCACACCGAACACAGCCCGAACACCGAACACAAACCCCACACCGAACACAGTCCCCACACCGAACGCAGTCCCCACATTGAACACTATCCCCACACCGAACACAGTCCCCACGCTGAACACAGTCCCCACGCTGAAAAGAGTCCCCACACTGAACACTGTCCCCACTCTGAACACAGTCTCCACACCGAACACAGTCCGCACACTGAACACAATCCCCACTCCGAACACAGTCCCCACACTGAACACAGTCCCCACACTGAACACAGTCCCCACACTGAACACAATGCCCACACTGAACACAATCCCCACACTGAACACAATCCCCACTCTGAACACAGTCCCCACACTGAACACAGTCCCCACACTGAACACAGTCCCCACTCTGTACACAGTCCCCACACTTAACACAGTCCCCACACTGAACACAGTCCCCACCCTGAACACAGTCCCCACTCTGAACACAGTCCCCACACCGAACACAGTCCCCACACCGAACACAGACCCCACACCGAACACATTCCCCACACCAAAAACAATCCCCACACCGAACACAGTCCCCACTCTGAACACAGTCCCCACACTGAACACAGTCCCCACACCGAACACAGACCCCACACTGAACACAGTCCCCACACGGAACACAGTCCCCACTCTGAACACAATCCCCTCATAGAACACAGTCCCCACACTGAGCACAGTCCCCACTCTGAACACAATCCACACACTGAACACAATCCCTACACTGAACACAATCCCCTCACCGAACACAGTCCCCACACCAAAAACAATCCCCACACCGAACACAGCCCGAACACCGAACACAAACCCCACACCGAACACAGTCCCCACACCGAACGCAGTCCCCACATTGAACACTATCCCCACACCGAACACAGTCCCCACGCTGAACACAGTCCCCACGCTGAAAAGAGTCCCCACACTGAACACTGTCCCCACTCTGAACACAGTCTCCACACCGAACACAGTCCCCACACCGAACACAATCCCCACAACGAACACAGTCCCCACGCTGATCGTATAACAACCCTGGACACAATCCCAACACTGAACACAGTCCCCACTCTGAACACAGTCCCCACACTGAACACAGTCCCCACACCGAACACAGTCACCTCTCCGAACACAGTCCCGACAGCGAACACAGTCCCCACACCGAACACAGTCCCCACACCGAACACAATCCCCACACTGAACACAATCCCCACACTGAACACAATCCCCACACAGAACACAGTCCCCCCACCGAACACAGTCCCCACACCGAACACAATCCCCACACTGAACACAATCCCCAAATTGAACACAATCCCGACACTGAACACAGACCCACACTGAACACAGTCCCCACTCTGAACACAGTCCCCACACCGAACACAGTCCCCACACTGAACACAGTCTCCGCACTGAACACAATCCCCACACTGAACAAAGTCCCCACACTGAACACAGTCCCCACACTGAACACAGAACCACCTCTGACACAATGCCCACAATGAACACAGTCCGCACACTGAACACAATCCCCACTCCAAACACAGTCCCCACACTGAACACAGTCCCCACACTGAACACAGTCCCCACACTGAACACAATGCCCACACTGAACACAATCCCCACTCTGAACACAATCCCCACACCGAACACAGTCCCCACACCGAACACAGTCCCCACACCGAACACAATCCCCACACCGAACACAGTCCCCACACCGAACACAGTCCCCACACCGAACACAGTCCCCACACCGAACACAGTCCCCACACCGAACACAGTCCCCACTCCGAAAACAGTCCACACAGCGAACACAGTCCCCACACCGAACACAGTCCCCACACCGAACACAATCCCCACACCGAACACAATCCCCACTCGGAACACAATCCCCACACTGAACACAATCCCCACTCTGAACACAATCCCCACACTGAACACAGTCCCCACTCTGAACACAGTCCCCACACTGAACACAGTCCCCACACTGAACACAGTCCCCACTCTGTACACAGTCCCCACACTTAACACAGTCCCCACACTGAACACAGTCCCCACCCTGAACACAATCCCCGCACTGAACACAATCCCCGCACTGAACACAGTCCCCGCACTGAACACAGTCCCCGCACTGAACACAATCCCCACACTGAACACAGTCCCCACACTGAACACAGTCCCCACACTGAACACAATCCCCAGACCGAACACAGTCCCCACACTGAACACAGACCCACACTGAACACAGTCCCCACACTGAGCACAATCCCCACGCTGAACACAATCCCCACACTGAACACAGTCCCCACCCTGAACACTGATCACTGTCTGTGAGGGATGGAGGGCGCCGTGTTCCCAGGCAAGTGCTTTTGATGCCAGATCTCCACAGGATACGAATTATTGAGCGGGATTATTATTACAATGATGATGATTATTATTATTATTATTACAGAGGCCAGGATTTAATAATGTTCAGCTTATTAAAACGAATGTAAATTGTATTGAACAATGAGGAATATAGTCAAAGGCTTTTCAAGGATAGAGACAGACTGGGGGAAATGGGCAGGTGTGAAGAGGGACATTTTACACAGAAGAATGAGCAGAGATTATAAACATATTAATGGTAAAAAAATCAAAGTTGTTGGTGGGAGCAGAGGGATCTGGGGTTGTCGGACATGAACCATTGGAGGTGGGCAGCAGGAGGGGAGGAGATATTGGAAAGCGGAGGGGATCATTGCCTTTATAAATCGAGGAGGAAGACACAGTAACTAAGAGGCTGTGTCTATAATGTTTTTAACACACGGGTTAGGCCCCAGATGGATTCCCCGTGTCCCATTCTGAGTCCACACGTTAGGAAGGGTGTCAGGGCCTTGGAGAGGGGGGGTGGGTGGAGGGTGTGGAGTTTATTTTCTGATAGGATTTGCAGGAATGAGGGTCTTTAACTCATGCGGAGAGACTGGAGAAGGTGGGTTGCTCTCCATTGAACACAGGAGGTGAAGTAACATTTGACGAAGAGGCGTTCAACATCAGGAAGGACATGGATTGAGTCAATAAGGAGAAACTCTTCCCTGAGACAGGATGGTCAGGAACAGTAAGGACACAGACTGAAGCTGTTTGGGAAAAGAACAATCGTGGGATGCGAGGAAACATTTCATGACAGAGCGAGTGGTGCTGATCTGAGTAAACTCTTCAAATGAAGACTTTAACAGGGCGATGGAGCAAGAGAAGGGGAAGTGGGACTCACTAAACACTTTTGCAAAAGATCGAGCAGAAACACGATGGGTTTGATGGTTTTTTTGTTTGTTTCTGTTAAATGTGCCTCACGCTCCAACCCAAAAGGTTCAGTCACATGTCTCCTAAAACCTAAACTTTACATACAGAGCAAAACGTCACCTTACCCACAGGATATATTTGCATCAACACTGAGATCGCTCAGGGGGCAATGGAGGAACCTGTTTCCCTGAGGCACTAACCATCGGGATATTGTGTGGGATCAAACTGAGAGACAGGAGCTTGGTTCACTGAGGGTAAAGTCACTGAATGTTCCCCCCACTGGGGACAGAACAATCTCGGGGGTCAATGGTTGTGAGCAGATAACACGGTGAAATATTCGGTGTCAGTCATGGAGGAGTCCGGGGCCAGAGAAGCTCGGAGATACAGAGTGAGGGGATTGTGGAAACCCATTTAAAACATTCTCTGGGACTTTTATCCCAACCGTCTCTTTAATTTCGAGACTATGGTAATCTGCATCCTGCTGACTGCTTGATAAACACAGCAAGGTATAGATCGATAATCAAAGACAGAGACTAGAGGAAGACACAGAGCACAGATAACACTCTGAACAAGGACCACAGTTTGTACCCAAACCCCTCTTTATACAAAGACCACACTCTGATCCCATATCCCACCCTGAACACAGAGCCCAGTCTAAACACAGATCCTGGTCTAAACTAACAGCACAGTTTGTACATAAACCCCTCTTTATACAAAGACCACACTCTGAACCCATATCTCACCCTGAACACAGACATCACCCTAAACACAGACTCTATTCTAAACAAATACCACAGGCTGAACACAGACCCCACTCTGAACACAGACCTCGGTGTAAACTCACATCCTAGACTGACCAAACCCCACAACCAGGAGACACATCGGACTCCGAATGCAGGAACTGCTCTGGACACAGGCCCTCATCTCATCAAAGGCCCCAGTCTGATCCCCAACCGCTCTCTGTGCACACCCGCCCCACTCCCGATCACACATTTCACACTCAGCATAGACCCCTCTCCAAACACAGAACCCACTCTGAGCACGTTCCCCACTCTGAACACACAGTCCACACCGAATATAGACACCCCTCTGAACACAGGACCCACACTGAGCACATTCCCCACTCTGAACACACAGTCCACACTGAATATAGACACCCCTCTGTACACAGGACCCACACTGAGCACGTTCCCCGCTCTGAACACACAGTCCACACCGAATATAGACCCCCCTCTGAATACAGGACACACACTGAGCACGTTCCCCACTCTGAACACACAGCCCACACCGAATATAGACCCCCCTCTGTACACAGGACCCACACTGAGCACGTTCCCCACTCTGAACATGCAGCCCACACCGCATATAGACACACCTCTGAACACCATCCCCTCACCGAACACAATCCCCACACCGAACACAATCCCCACACCGGACTCAATCCCCACACCAAACACAGTCCCCACACCGAATACAGTCCCCACACCGAACACAGTCCCCACACCGAAAAAAATCCCCACATCGAACAGAATCCCCACACCGGACTCAATCCCCACACCAAACACAGTCCCCACACCGAACACAGTCCCCACACCGAACACAGTCCCAACACCGAATACAGACCCCACACCGATAACAATCCCCACACCGAACACAATCCCCACACCGAACACAGTCCCCACACCGAACACAGTCCCCACAACGAAAACAGTCCCCACACCAAACACTGTCCCCACACTGAAAACAGTCCCCACACTGAACACAGTCTCCACACTGAACACAATCCCCACACTGAACACAATCCCACAATGAACACAATCAAAACACAGAACACAATCCCCACACTGAACACGGTCCCCACACTGAACACCGTCTCCACACTGAACACAATCCCAACACTGAACACAATCCCACAATGAACACAATCCCCACAAAGAACACAATCCCCACACTGATCATTGTCCCCACACTGAACACAATCCCCACACCGAACACAATCCCCACACTGAACACAATCCCCACACCGAACACAATCCCCACACCGAACACAATCCCCACACCGAACACAATCCCCACACTGAACACAATCCCCACACTGAACACAATCCCCACAATGAACACGGACCCCACACAGAACACAATCCCCACACTGAACACAGTCACCACACGGAACACAATCCCCACACTGAACACAGTCCCCACACTGAACGCAATCCCCACACCGAACACAATCTCCACACCGAACACCATCCCCTCACCGAACACAATCCCCACACCGAACACAATCCCCACACCGAACACCGTCCCCTCACCGAACACAATCCCCACACCGAACACAATCCCCACACCAAACACAGACCCCACACCGATAACAATCCCCACACCGAACACAATCCCCACACCGAAAAAAATCCCCACACCGAACACAGTCCCCACAACGAAAACAATCCCCACACAAAACACAGTCCCCACACCGAAAACAGTCCCCACAACGAACAAAATCCCCACACCGAACACAGTCCCCACACCCAACACAGTCCCCACACCGAACACAATCCCCACACCGAACACAACCCCCACACTGAACACAATCCCCACACTGAACACAGTCCCCACACTGAACACAATCCCCACACTGAACACAGTCCCCACACTGAACACAATCCCCACACTAAAGAGAGCCCACACTGAACACAGAACCACTTCTGACACAGTTCTCACGCTGAACACAGTCCCCACACTGAACAAAAACCCGACACTGAACACATTCCTCACACTGAGCACAATCTCTACACTGAACACAATCTCCACACTGAACACAAACCCCACACTCAACACATTCCGCTCACTGAACACAATCTCTACACTGAACACAATATCCACACTGAACACAATCCCCACACTGAACACAATCTCCACACTGAACACAGTCCCCACACTGAACACAATCTCCACACTGAACACAGTCCCCACACTGAACACAGTACCCACACCGAACACAATCAGGACACTGAACACAATCCCAACACTGAACACAGTCCCCACACTGAAGAGACCACACTCTGAACACAGAACCACCTCAGACACAATCCCCACACTGAACACAATCCCCACACTGAACACAATCCCCACACCTGACACAATCCCCACACCGAACACAATCCCCACACCGAACACAATCCCCACACCGAACACAATCCCCACACCGAACACAATCACCACACCGAACACAATCACCACACCGAACACAGTCCCCACACAGAACACAATCCCCACACCGAACACAGTCACCACACCAAACACAATCCCCACACTGAACACAGTCCCCACACTGAAGACAATCCCCACACTAAAGAGAGCCCACACTGAACACAGAACCACCTCTGACACAGTCCCCACACTGAACACAGTCCCCACACTGAACACAGTCCCCACACTGAACACAATCCACACACTGAACACAGTCCCCACACTGAACACAATCTCCACACTGAACACAATCCACACACTGAACACAATCTCCACACCGAACACAGTCCCCATACCGTACACAGTCCCCACACCGAACACAATCCCCAAACCGAACACAGTCCCCATACCGAACGCAATCCCCACACCGAACGCAATCGCCAAACCGAACGCAGTCACCACACCGAACGCAGTCACCACACTGAACCCAGTCACCACACTGAACACAGTCCCCACACTGAGCACAGTCCCCACACTGAACACAGTCCCCACACCGAATACAATCCCAAACCAAACACAGTCCCCACACTGAACATCATCCCCACAGTGAACACAGTCTCCACACTGAACACAATCCCCACACTGAACACAATCCCCACACTGAACACAATCCCACAATGAACACAATCAAAACACAGAACACAATCCCCGCACTGAACACGGTCCCCACACTGAACACCGTCTCCACACTGAACACAATCCCAACACTGAACACAATCCCACAATGAACACAATCCCCACAAAGAACACAATCCCCACACTGATCATGGTCCCCACACTGAACACAATCCCCACACTGAACACAATCCCCACACCGAACACAATCCCCACACCGAACACAATCCCCACACCGAACACAATCCCCACACCGAACACAATCCCCACACTGAACACAATCCCCACACTGAACACAATCCCCACAATGAACACGGTCCCCACACAGAACAAAATCCCCACACTGAACACAGTCACCACACGGAACACAATCCCCACACTGAACACAGTCCCCACACTGAACGCAATCCCCACACCGAACACAATCCCCACACCGAACACCATCCCCTCACCGAACACAATCCCCACACCGAACACAATCCCCACACCGGACTCAATCCCCACACCAAACACAGTCCCCACACCGAATACAGTCCCCACACCGAACACAGTCCCCACACCGAAAAAAATCCCCACATCGAACAGAATCCCCACACCGGACTCAATCCCCACACCAAACACAGTCCCCACACCGAACACAGTCCCCACACCGAACACAGTCCCAACACCGAATTCAGACCCCACACCGATAACAATCCCCACACCGAACACAATCTCCACACCGAACACAGTCCCCACACCGAACACAGTCCCCACAACGAAAACAGTCCCCACACCAAACACAGTCCCCACACTGAAAACAGTCCCCACACCGAACAAAATCCCCACACCGAACACAGTCCCCACACCGAACACAGTCCCCACACCGAACACAATCCCCACACCGAACACAACCCCCACACTGAACACAATCCCCGCACTGAACACAGTCCCCACACTGAACAAAAACCCGACACTGAACACATTCCCCACAATGAACACAATCTCTACACTGAACACAATCTCCACACTGAACACAATCCCCACACTCAACACATTCCCCTCACTGAACACAATCTTACACTGAACACAATCTCCACACTGAACACAATCCCCACACTGAACACAATCTCCACACTGAACACAGTCCCCACACTGAACACAGTACCCACACCGAACACAATCAGGACACTGAACACAATCCCAACACCAAACACAGTCCCCACACCGAATACAGTCCCCACACCGAACACAGTCCCCACACCGAAAAAAATCCCCACATCGAACAGAATCCCCACACCGAACACAGTCCCCACACCGAACAAAGTCCCAACACCGAATACAGACCCCACACCGATAACAATCCCCACACCGAACACAATCCCCACACCGAACACAGTCCCCACACCGAACACAGTCCCCACAACGAAAACAATCCCCACACCAAACACAGTCCCCACACCGAAAACAGTCCCCACACCGAACAAAATCCCCACACCGAACATAGTCCCCACACCGAACACAGTCCCCACACCGAACACAATCCCCACACTGAACACAATCCCCAAACCGAACACAGTCCCCACACCGAACGCAATCCCCACACCGAACGCAATCGCCAAACCAAAAGCAGTCACCACAACGAACGCAGTCACCACACTGAATGCAGTCCCCACACCGAACTCAGTCCCCACACCGAACGCAGTCCCCACACCGAACGCAGTCCCCACACTGAACCCAGTCACCACACTGAACACAGTCCCCACACTGAGCACAGTCCCCACACTGAACACAGTCCCCACACCGAACACAATCCCAAACCGAACACAGTCCCCACACTGAACATCATCCTCACACAGAACACAGTCCCCACACCGAACACAATCCCCACACCGAACACAATCCCCCCACCGAACACAGTCCCCACACCGAACACAATCCTCACACCGAACACAATCCCCACACTGAACACAATCCCCACACTGAACACAATCCCCACAATGAACACAATCCCCACACTGAACACAGTCACCACACGGAACACAATCCCCACACTGAACACAGTCCCCACACCGAACACCATCCCCTCACCGAACACAATCCCCACACCGGACTCAATCCCCACACCAAACACAGTCCCCACACCGAATACAGTCCCCACACCGAACACAGTCCCCACACCGAAAAAAATCCCCACATCGAACAGAATCCCCACACCGGACTCAATCCCCACACCAAACACAGTCCCCACACCGAACACAGTCCCCACACCGAACACAGTCCCAACACCGAATTCAGACCCCACACCGATAACAATCCCCACACCGAACACAATCCCCACACCGAACACAGTCCCCACACCGAACACAGTCCCCACAACGAAAACAGTCCCCACACCAAACACAGTCCCCACACTGAAAACAGTCCCCACACCGAACAAAATCCCCACACCGAACACAGTCCCCACACCGAACACAGTCCCCACACCGAACACAATCCCCACACCGAACACAATCCCCACACCGAACACAACCCCCACACTGAACACAATCCCCACACTGAACACAGTCCCCACACTGAACAAAAACCCGACACTGAACACAGTCCCCACAATGAACACAATCTCTACACTGAACACAATCTCCACACTGAACACAATCCCCACACTCAACACATTCCCCTCACTGAACACAATCTTACACTGAACACAATCTCCACACTGAACACAATCCCCACACTGAACACAATCTCCACACTGAACACAGTCCCCACACTGAACACAGTACCCACACCGAACACAATCAGGACACTGAACACAATCCCAACACTGAACACAGTCCCCACACTGAAGAGACCACACTCTGAACACAGAACCACCTCTGACACAATCCCCACACTGAACACAATCCCCACACTGAACACAATCCCCACACCGGACTCAATCCCCACACCGAACACAGTCCCCACAACGAATACAGTCCCCACACCTGACACAATCCCCACACCAAAAACAATCCCCACATCGAACACAATCCCCACACCGAACACAATCCCCACACCGAACACAGTCCCCACACCGAATACAGTCCCCACACCGAACACAATCCCCACACCGAACACAACCACCACACCGAACACAATCACCACACCGAACACAGTCCCCACACCGAATACAGTCCCCACACCGAACACAATCCCCACACCGAATACAGTCCCCACACCGAACACAATCCCCACACCGAACACAATCACCACACCGAACACAATCACCACACCGAACACAACCCCCACACCGAACACAGTCACCACACCAAACACAATCCCCACACTGAACACAGTCCCCACACTGAAGACAATCCCCACACTAAAGAGAGCCCACACTGAACACAGAACCACCTCTGACACAGTCCCCACACTGAACACAGTCCCCACACTGAACACAGTCCCCACACTGAACACAATCCACACACTGAACACAGTCCCCACACTGAACACAGTCCCCACACTCAACACAATCTCCACACTGAACACAATCCCCACACTGAACACAATCCACACACTGACCACAGTCCCCACACTGAACACAGTCCCCACACCTAACACAGTCCCCACACCGAACACAATCACCACACTGAACACAATCTCCACACTGAACACAATCCACACACTGAACACAATCTCCACACCGAACACAGTCCCCAAACCGTACACAGTCCCCACACCGAACACAATCCCCAAACCGAATTAAGTCCCCACACCGAACGCAGTCCCCACACCGAACGCAATCGCCAAACCGAACGCAGTCACCACACCGAATGCAGTCACCACACCGAACGCAGTCCCCACACCGAACTCAGTCCCCACACCGAACGCAGTCCCCACACCGAACGCAGTCCCCACACTGAACCCAGTCACCACACTGAACACAGTCCCCACACTGAGCACAGTCCCCACACTGATCACAGTCCCCACACCGAACACAATCCCAAACCGAACACAGTCCCCACACTGAACATCATCCTCACACAGAACACAGTCCCCACACCGAACACAATCCCCACACCGAACACAATCCCCCCACCGAACACCGTCCCCACACCGAACACAGTCCCCACACCGAACACAGTCCCCACACCGAACATAGTCCCCACCCTGATCACAGTCCCCACAATGAACACAGTCCCCACCCTGAACACTGATCACTGTCTGTGAGGGATGGAGAGCGCCGTGTTCCCAGGCAGGTGCTTTTGATGCCAGATCTCCACAGGATACGAATTATTGAGCGGGATTATTATTACGATGATGATGATTATTATTATTATTACAGAGGCCAGGATTTAATAATGTTCAGTTTATTAAAACCAATGTAAAATGTATTGAACAATGAGGAATATAGTCACAGGCTTTTCGAGGATAGAGACAGACTGGGGGAAACGGGCAGGTGTGAAGAGGGACATTTTACACAGAAGAATGAGCAGAGATTATAAAAATATGAATGGTCAAAAATCAAAGTTGTTGGCGAGGGCAGAGGGATCTGGGGGTGTCGGACATGAACCATTGGAGGTGGGCAGCAGGAGGGGATGAGTTATTGGAAAGTGGAGGGAATCATTGCCTTTATAAATCGAGGAGGAGGACACAGTAACTAAGAGGCTGTGTCTATAATGTTTTTAACACAGGGGTTAGGCCCCAGATGTAATCCCCGTGTCCCATTCTGAGTCCACACGTTAGGAAGGGTGTCAGGGCCTTGGAGGGGGGGTGGGTGGAGTGTGTGGAGTTTATTTTCTGATAGGATTTGCAGGAATGAGGGTCTTGAACTCATGCGGAGAGACTGGAGAAGGTGGGTTGTTCCCCTTTGAACACAGGAGGTGAAGTAACATTTGACGAAGAGGCGTTCGACATCAGGAAGGACATGGATTGAGTCAATAAGGAGAAACTCTTCCCTGAGACAGGATGGTCAGGAACAATAAGGACACAGACTGAAGCTGTTTGGGAAAAGAACAATCGTGGGATGCGAGGAAACATTTCATGACAGAGCGAGTGATGCTGATCTGGGTAAACTCTTCAAATGAAGACTTTAAAAGGGCAATGGAGCAAGAGAAGGGGAAGTGGGACTCATTAAATACTTTTACAAAAGATCGAGCAGAAACACGATGGGTTTGATGGGTTTTTTGTTTCTATCTGTTAAATGTGCCTCACGCTCCAACCCAAAAGGTTCAGTCACATGTTTTCTTCAACCTAAACTTTACACACACAGCAAAACGTCACCTTATCCACAGGATATATTTGCATCAACACTGAGATCGCTCAGGGGGCAATGGAGGAACCTGTTTCCCTGAGGCACTAACCATCGGGATATTGTGTGGGATCAAACTGAGAGACAGGAGCTTGGTTCACTGAGGGTAAAGTCACTGAATGTTCCCCCCACTGGGGACAGAACAATCTCGGGGTCAATGGTTGTGAGCAGATAACACGGTGAAATATTCGGTGTCAGTCAT
>NW_027596699.1:50000-67500 GCF_964194155.1 Cetorhinus maximus
AGACCCCACAGTAAACACAGGCCCCACTCTCAGCACAGGCCCCGCTCTGAAAATAGACACCACCAACAGAACATACCCCCCCTCTGATCACAGACCCCACACTGAACACAGAACCCCACTCTCAGCACAGGCCCCACTCCAATAGGTCGCTCTCTGTTGACGGGAGGATATCTACAGTGGACCTCAGGGATCAATGTTTTGATCACAAATTGAACACAGACCCCACTCTCAGCACAGACCCCACTCCAATAGGTTGCTCTCTGTTGACGAGGGATATCTACAGTGGTCATCAGGGATCAATGTTTTGATCACAGATTGAACACAGACCCCACTCTCAGCACAGGCCCCACTCCAATAGGTCATCCTCTTGTGACGGGAGGATATCTACTGTTGTCCTCAGGGATCAATGTTTTGATCACAGATTGAAGACAGACCCCACTCTCAGCACAGGCCCCACTCCAATAGGTCGCTCTCTTGTTGATGGGAGGATATCTACAGTGGTCCTCAGGGATCAATGTTTTGATCACAGATTGAACACAGACCCCACTGTCAGCACAGGCCCCACTCCAATAGGTCGCTCTCTGTTGACGGGAGGATATCGACAGTGGTCCTCAGGGATCAATGTTTTGATCACAGATTGAAGACAGACCCCACTCTCAGCACAGGCCCCACTCTAATAGGTCGCTCTCTGTTGACGGGAGGATATCTACAGTGGTCCTCAGGGATCAATGTTTTGATCACAGCACTCTGTGATAAAGATTAATGAGCTGGAGTTTATTATACAGGGTAGAGTTTTAAGTTAACATTTTGTATAAATCGCAAAAATGTGATAAAGAATGGGGAGGTTTGTAATATGATTATTATGGCACAAAGAGTCGGGTGGATGGTGCAGGAACATGGCCGATGAATACTAACACAGAGGAGTGAAGAGGTACATTTTGATTGGAATTATAAGAACTGGCAATGCACAAGAACGGTCCTATTTTCAAAGTGATTCAGGAACAGAGAGATCTGACGACTTGGTACAGAAATCTTTGCAACACAATTTGGGAATTCTCCCCAATGCAAAGATGACATCCTTGACTTCTCTTCAATGCAGGAATAGAGCACAAATGAAAGGAAGCTATTGCTCAAACACTTTCTAACGCACTGGCGATACCCGAGCTGGGTAACCGGGTCTTATTATGGGCACCAGGCTTTAGGAAAGGTGTCAATGCTCTGAGAGAGAAGGCGGAGGAGATTCACTAGAATGACTATCAGGGGGTTGAGGGAGCTTCAGTCAATGTGCAGAGACTGGGGATGCTGGGATTATTCTCCTTGGGGCAGAGAAGGTGAAGTGTAAATTGAACAGGACCATTCAAAATCAGCGTGTCGATGGAGTCAATAAGGGTCAAAGGCTTCAAGCGGCAGAGGGGGGGCGGTAACCAGAGGGAAACAGACAGACGGAGATTGGTAAAAGAACCCCGGGGGTTGGGGGGGAGAGATGAGGAAACATGTTTTCTCACAGTGAGACTTGTTTTCACCTGGATGGACAGGTTAGGAATGACATTGAAAAGACGATTGGGGAAGGACTGGGTGCAGTGGAGCGAATCGAATAGATTCACAGGAGAATGTTGCAGAGACATGATGGGCTGAATGGCCGCTTTGTGGGCTAGAATTCGATTATATTATAAAAATCTGTTTCTTAGTTTCTCTTCCTCAGTTTTATCTGCCTGACCCTGTAACCAGGGAAATCGCTATTTCTTCATCCTTCTCATTGAATCTTCCTCTGCCTGGAACAGGAGCAAATTGGGACATTTTCTATATTAAAAGCAAGATTTACACCCATAGCAACAGAGAGAGGTCACGTCCAGAATCTGTCTCCATAAAGGCCGGGATTACTGACTGTCAATGGAGGAACCTAGTTCATTGGCCCAGGGGGGGGTCGAATGGAGTGAATTAAGCCTTTTGGAAACCTCTTCAAAATATTCTGCTCAAAAATATTCCAACAATCACTTTAATTCTGGCACATTTTTTGTAACCTGCAGCCCCGGAATGTGGGTCAAACACAATAAGCAATATATTGATCAATATGGGCCAGAAACCGGTGTCAAAACACTGAACACAGACTCCACACTGAAGATAATGCCTCCCTGACCCCACAACCCCTGTCCTGGGCACAGACACCATCCTGTGCAGTCTGACACCACCCTGATCACAGACCCCCCCCGAACTGAACCCTCAGCCCAATCTGAACACAATCCCCAACCTGAACAGATAAAGTGCCCTGAACACAGAGTCCACTCTGGGGAAATGTCCCAGTGGGAACACATTGAGCAGGGGGAGTAATTGGAACATAGAGCCCACCCTAACCAGAGTCCCCCAACCTCAACCCAAACCTCACACTGAACACAGAATCCACACCCAACACAGACGCTCCTCTGAACAGGTTATTGAACAGAGAAAACATTCTAAATACATTACGGACCCTTCACTGAACTGGGACCCCCCACTCTCAAAGGTACTTGTTATGGACAAGGTCCCCAGTTTGAACATAGAACTCTCTCTGAGCACAGACTCCTTTCTGAACACAGGTCCTTCTCTGAATATCCATATCACCCTGAACACAGATACCAACCCGAGGACCGAACCTCGTCTGAACATTGACCCTTCTCCGAACACAGACCCCACCCTGAAAACAGGCACCACTCTGAGCATGGCAGAGGGTAGATTGCTAAAGGTGTGTGTGTGTGTGTGTGTGTGTGTGATTCCAGTAGTGTCCAGCAGAGGGTAGATTGCTAAAGGTGTGTGTGTGTGTGTGTGTGTGTGTGTGTGTGATTCCATCAGTGTCCAACAGGGGGTAGATTGCTAAGTGTGTGTGTGTGTGTGTGTGTGTGAGATTCCGGCAGTGTCCAGCAGGAGGTAGGTTGCCAAATGTGTGTGTGTGTGTGTGTGTGTGTGTGAATCATGGCAGTGTCCAGCAGGGGGTAGATTGCTAAAGGTGTGTGTGTGCGTGTGATTCCGGTAGTGTCCAGCAGAGGACATTTTGCTAAAGGTGTGTGTGTGTGTGTGTGATTCCGGCATTGTCCAGCAGAGGGTAGATTGCTAAAGGTGTGTGTGTGTGTGTGTGTGTGTGTGTGTGTGTGATTCCAGCAGTGTCCAACAGGGGGTAGATTGCTAAAGGTGTGTGTGTGTGTGTGTGTGTGTGTGTGTGTGTGTGATTCCAGCAGTGTCCAACAGGGGGTAGATTGCTAAAGGTGTGTGTGTGTGTGTGTGTGTGTGATTCCAGCAGTGTCCAACAGGGGGTAGATTGCTAAGTGTGTGTGTGTGTGTGTGTGTGTGTGTGTGATTCCGGCAGTGTCCAGCAGAGGGTAGTTTACTAAAGGTGTGTGTGTGTGTGTGTGTGTGTGTGTGTGATTCCGGCAGTGTCCAGCAGAGGGCACTTTGCTAAAGGTGTGTGTGTGTGTGTGTGTGTGTGTGTGATTCCGGCAGTGTCCAGCAGAGGGCACTTTGCTAAAGGTGTGTGTGTGTGTGTGTGTGTGTGTGATTCCGGCAGTGTCCAGCCGAGGGTAGATTTCTTAAGGTGTGTGTGTGTGTGTGTGTGTGTGTGTGATTCCGGCAGTGACCAGCAGGGGGTAGATTTCTTAAGGTGTGTGTGTGTGTGTGTGTGTGTGTGATTCTGGCAGTGTCCAGCAGGGGGCGTATTGCACATCTGTCTGGTATCCCTGACGGGTTTCAATGGGTAAAGACTGCGGGGTGGGTATCAGAGTGAGGGTGGGAGCGGGCGCTAAAGGCCTGGTCCCCATGTTGGTCCTAATTGGCGATGACCACAATTGGAACTTGCCTGGAGAGGCTCAAACAGAGACAGTTCCACA
The DNA here is from genome assembly GCF_964194155.1 of Cetorhinus maximus. NCBI lineage: Eukaryota > Metazoa > Chordata > Chondrichthyes > Lamniformes > Cetorhinidae > Cetorhinus > Cetorhinus maximus. The sequence continues at coordinate 53,855 of NW_027596699.1, forward strand.
TTTAACGCTCAATTGCTGAACAGAGGCAGGTTCTGGTGGGTAAGCTACAAAGGGTGAAGGATGCCCTGAACGGAGAAGCGCCAAGGGCACCGCCTCACTTTCCTGAGCCTCTCTCCCAACATCAGTTGGTGCCGCTATTCCTGTTCTCACATCCTCTTCCCTCTCCCCCTCCAGGCTAGGGGACCTGTTGCAAGATGCCAATGGCCAAGATCTGGCATCATTCCAGCAAGCCCGAGTAGGTGCCCAACATGGTCGAACAGCCCCAACAGTGACCCTATTGAGGTGATGCCTGTTTGAGATACTGGATTCAGAACCTGCGCCCAATGTGGCGTCGGACACTTCACACCGGCTAAGATGGATTTACTGCTCGAGGTCCCGGCCTGGGCCACAGCGGAGGGATGTGCAGCTGGTGAACACACCTCTGGAATCCTGTTACTGCAGCAACAGGCTCCAACTCATGGACTCACCCACACACTGACTGGTGCTCACATGCAGACACACAAGAGCTGTGTTCAGTGCAAGGGGGCTGTGCTCAGCTTCGGGGAATGTGGGAAACAGAGACACTTGTGAAAGGAATAAAGAGAGAGGAGGGAAAGGGGAGTAACTGAGTTCACTGAGGGCCAGGGGAACAGGGGGAGGCCATTCAGCCCCACAAATCTGCCCCACCTTTCAACCAATATTGATCAGATCTATGACCCGACTCCATAAAACTGCCATTGCCCCGTGAGCTGTGTGACCTGTTCTGAATCGATCCCATTGAAAGCAATGAGTGCCACACAACACAATGGAGAGTGTCCTCAGTGTGAAGACAGGAGCCAATCGTCACAAGGACTGTGCGGTGGTCATTCCTACCAACACCGTCAGGGACCGATGTGTCTGCAGCAGGTAGATTGGTGAGGATGGGGTGGAGTAGAATCTTCCCTCTTGTTGGTTCACCTGCCTCAGGCCTATTCTGCCTTTCAGGGCTCGGCCACCTGGGTCTGTAACGGTGACCCTGAGCCACTCTTGGTGATGGACATGCAGGTCCCACAGCAGAGAACATTATGTGCCCTCGATACGCTCAGTGCTTCCTCCATGTGGTGTTTAACATGGAGGGGGAGAGATTGATCAGATTCGGGAGGGCGGTAGGTGGGAGTCAGCAGGAGGTTTCCCTTCCCCTGTTTGCCCTCATGTCTTGTGACATCAGAGAGACTGTGGTCTTGTTGAGGACTCCCAGGACCAGCCTCTCCCGACTGTATGTCACTGCTCTGTCACCTCTGGTGGGGACAGTCCTGTCAGAGGGACACGGGATACCCAGGGAATGGGGGGCACGCGATTAGCGCATTGTCTTTACGTTATGTTTCTGTGCGTGTGTCTACATTGGAGTTATAAGATGTCAATGTGACCCTGCCATTGTCTGACCTCCCCTCCCTCCCTGTCAATATGGAGACTCGCCGATCGGAGTGAGAAATGAGACACGGACAAGAGGCGGTGATCGACGCAGCCAGTTTTATTCACATGATCCAGAAAGCAGTGGGCCAGGGGTCATTGGATCCACACAATGTGTCAGAGCCGGAATTACGGAAATTACAGTTAGTTCCAGTCGGATTCATGGACGAATCACACATTGGGACATGTTACATTTAGGAAGTTATGTTAGTTATGCAGCAATTTTGCCATAATACACAGTGTCCCCTGATCTTCTTCTCTTGTCTGTAACATCGTGTAAACCTGCAGACACCTTCCAAACTCTGGCAATTGAATCGTAAGGCTGGGAAACAGAAAGGAAGAGTTCATTGTTACCAACTTTCAGAGCCCAGCCTCACCTCGGTGCCATGTACCCAAACACTCTGGAGACCAGAAAGGGGCACAGGGCTCCAAGGTTGGGCTAAAAGAGTGACATGGAGATCAGAATTGTACACAGTTATCCAGCTGCGGTCTATCCGAGGGATATGGAAACCAGATCTGTGCACAGTGAGTCCAGGTGTGGACTAACTGAGGGATATGGAGACCAGTACTGTGCACAGTGACCCCAGGTGTGGACTAACTGAGGGATATGGAGACCAGAACTGTGCACAGTGCTCCGGGTGTGGTGCAACCAAGGGACATGGAGACCAGGACAGTACACAGGGCTCCAAGTGTGCTCTAACCGAGGGACATGGAGGGTGGAAATGTGCAGAGGGCTCCAAGTGTGGACTGACTGAGGTATAAGGAGACCAGAACTGTGCACAGTGCTCCAGGTGTGGACAAACCAAGGGACATGGAGACCAGAACTGTGCACAGTGCTCCAGGTGTGGACAAACCATGGGATATGGAGACCAGAACTGTGCACAGTGCTCCAAGTGTGGTCTAACCAAGGGTTAAGGAGGGTGGAACTGTGCACAAGGTAAATGCCGCAGATTCTATATGAAGGGGGTTGGGACAATGGAGGGATTTGTAAACACAGGCCAGGGGTCTAGGTGCCCTCCCGCCCGACAGGACATTACAGTCCCAGCTGAGTGAACGGAGATTAAAACGTCTCACCACATCCACCAGGGGGAGACACACTGCGGCAGGGCCATAAAACACTGACCAAAGCTAATAGTTAACGTAGGATCTAGCCGAGGGTCAGCACGTCGATGAGAAGCACAAGGCGACTAGGAAAGCTGCTTGGGTTTTAATCGGGGAGGATGATTATTTTTCTTTAAAGGTGATTTATGGAAGGGGGCTAAACTGAGATGGACAGCTTTCTGTTTGGGAAAAGTCTAAGGGTTGTGGAACAATGATGGGCGGATGAAGTTAAGATGCCAATTGATTGGTAGCATGAAGATGCTGAATGGCCTCCTCTTCATTCCCTGAATGTTTCTGCTGTGTCACTCCTGGGAGAGTTATACTTACGGCGACTCCATGGACTCACGAGTCCACCCTCAGCGATGGACTGTAGCAGCACCAGGAGTCCAAGCAGCAAGAGCAGTGCTTTCCTCATCTTCCACTGATCCTCTCAGAGTCACAATGAGGTGACTGGATTACGGCTGCCCTTTACATCAACGCATGGAGCGTTCTGTAGTTAATATTCACACAACTACACGGTTAGCACTGGCTCCAACTTGAGCTTGTTAAAGGAGCAGTTCCTTAACTGAGACCAACAGTTTCTCGAGTGAAAGACTAAATGTGCCGTCCAAGTCTTCCTTTATTTCATTAGTATTCAGAGAGACAGATCTGTGTAATGATTGAAATGTTGGAGGTTTAAAGGGATGCTTCACTGTGTTTAAAGTAAATATATTTTTGCAATGTAGGCATCCATTTGGCCCATCGAGTCTCTGCTGGCTCTTTGATAGATCTACTAAATTATGCCTCCACAACCTGTTCTCTTCACCCACCGCCCCGCCATTATGTTCCCAGTCAATTATTGATACAATTCCCCTTTGATAAGTTGCTATTGAATCTTTTTCCATTATCCGTTCGAGCAGCACATTCCAGATCACAACAACTCTTTGTGTCAAAACGAATTCTCCTCATCTTCCTTCTCGTTCTACTGCTAAACATTTTAATTTGTTTCCAATTAGTTTCTAATCTCCCGACATTGAAATTATCACTCCCCTTCTCGAGTACCTAGCTCCTCTCCCACCCGCCCCCTCACATCTTAATTACCGCCTCACTCGGTACCTTCAAAGCTGGAAATTCTGCTCTCGATTACCACATTCCCACAAACACCTATCCATTCCCTCTTCCCAGGGGTCCTGTCTTCGTTTATCGCTCACTGCCGTCTATCTGCATGGACTGGATGGACTGAATGGCTTCCTGAGCCGTGATGACTCTATGAACCTCCCTTTAATGGGTCTTCAATTGTCTCCCAGTGATGGGCATTAGCTGGAGGCGAAACTTTTCTCCTGTATCCAGGAATGGGATGAAAGTTTGGAGATGTCTGCAATGCAATGTGTGGATAAAGAGTTCCATGCGAGAATCAGAGCTGAAGCGCACATCAGTCACTATGAGCAGTGTAGCGGCCTGTTAAATATTTCCCTGGAACACGGAACAGACCGGACACCAGGTGCCATCCTGTCTGACAGTCTTGAACAAGGTGTGAGGACCTGACAGGAATGAATCAGCACAGGATAGGGTCCAGCAGCTCACTGCCCGTCTGTGTGGACAATACACAGGCTTTAATCTTCTAAATATCCTCAGCGGCCCCTCCAGGGCTCTCACATCCTCCCTCGTGTGTGGTGTTCAGAGCTGGATGTATTAATCTAGCTGCGGCCTAGCCAGGGCTTTATAATTGTTCAGAATAACTTCCCTTGATTTTGTCCCCAATACCTGTATTTTTGAGTATAAGGTAATGACCATATCCAACAAGGGAGAACCTAACCATCACCCCTTGACATTCAATGCCATTACCATCACTGAATCCCCCACTAACTTCATCCTTGGGGTTACCGTTGACCAGAAACTGAACTGGACCAGCCATATAAATACTGTGGCTCCAAGAGCAGTTCAGAGGCTGGGAATCCTGCGGAGAGTAACTCACCTCCTGACTCCCCAAATCCTGTCAACCATTGACAAGGCACCAGTCAGGAGCATGATGGAATACTCCCCACTTGCGTGGATGAGTGCGGCTCCCACAACACTCAAGAAGCTCGACACCATCCAGGACAAAGCAGCTCCGCTTGATTGGCACCCAATCCACAAACTTTCACTCCCTCCACCACCGACGCACAGTAGCAGCAGTGTGTACCATCTACAAGATGCACTGTAGCGACTCACCAAGGCTCCTTCAATAGCGCTGCCCAAACCCACCTCCTCTACAATCTAGAAGGACAAGGGCAGCAGACACATGGGAACACCACCACCTGGAAGTTCCCCTCTGAGCCACTCACCGTACTGATTTGGAAATATATCGGATGTTCCTTCACTGTCACTGGGTCAAAATCCTGCAACTCCCTCCCTAACAGCGCTATGGATGTACCTACACCACAGGGACTGCAGCGGCTCACCACCACCTTCTCAAGGGGCAATCTGAGAGGGTCATTAACTGCTGACCTGGACAGCGATGCCCACATCCCATGAATGAATTTTAAACAATGGAGCCCAATACCCTCCACGCTTCACTAACTGCTCTCTCATCCTGCCCTGCCAAATGTCAAAGATAAAATTTCGGAACACCCCATATCCCTCTGTCTCTGAACGCTCTTTAAAATTGTGTCAAGTAGCCCATAATGCCTCTCCCTATTCCTTCTGTCAAAATGCATCACCTCATACCCATCTCTACAAAATTCCATCTGCCACTTTTCTGCCCATTCTGCCCTCCTATCTACGCCCTGTTTCCATTGATATCTATCGTCCTCACTGGTTGCCATGACTTCAAGTATTGTTTCATCGACAAGTTTTGGAATGTCCCCGTATTCCTGATGTCAGTAATTGGGGGAACAGCACTGTCTACATGCTCCAATCTGACAAACAGCCCTTTACTCCAAGAGCACTTGTGCTGGATCATCGGCTGAGGAAGGGCAGTAGACAAGAATTAGAAGGATCCATTCCCTTTCTCATGTTGAGGGTCTGGAGGGAGTTATGGGGATAGAGAGGGTTGTGGGTCTGGAGGGGGTTATGGGGATAGAGAGAGTTGTGGGTCTGGAGGGGGTTACGGGGATAGAGAAGGTTGTGGGGCTGGAGTTGGTTATAGGGATAGAGTTGTGGCCCCTGGGGGAACTTACAGAGATACAGGGTCTTGTAGGGTCTGGCGGTATTTCTTTGATGGGCAGTTAGGAAACGCCTGCGGGATGTTACGGAGAGACAGACGGTTGTCGGGGCTGGAGATTTTCACAGGGACAGGGAAGGTTTTGGAGGAGGGAGGAGGTTACTCTGGTCTGGGCCTCTCGAGGGATGTGGAGGGGATTTGGGTGCGAGAATGAGAATGAGAAGGGGGCTGGTGTCATTCCCACTCCAACATTCTCCCTTTGCTTTCCCTGAGCAGTGATTGGGAGGGAAAAGAGGTGAAATAGATCCACAACCCTGCCCTCTACCCCCTGCACCCTAACAACCACCCAGAGAATCAAAGAGTCCGAAATGGACATTGTTCCCAAATCGCCGCTGGGGACGGGGAGGTCGCTACTCACCCATGACCTAGACATCCTGAGCGACCAGCAGGAGAGCGAGAACCAGGATCAGAGTCTTCATCATCTTCAGCAGAGTCCGTCCGTGTCAGGACCAGAGACCTGGAGACTCCGGACTGTGTGTGTGTGTGTGTGTGTGTGTGGGGAGTCACAGAAAGAGCTCGGGGGAATTTATCATTCCAGAGACGGGGAGTGGCTCATGCCTAGGGAAATATCTTCTCTCAATGTGAGACCTGATTGGCCGTTTGGCTCAGGGAGCAAGACGATGGGTGTGGGACAACTCCGGGTTTCATCCCGAGAGACCTGGACTCATGTTCATCCCGGGAGCAATTCCGTCTGTTGAAACACAGGGTTCAGTGGGGGTGACAACAGATCCAGTCCAGGGAAATTCCTGGGCTCTCGAAAGCAAACTGGGGCGAAACTGGACCTGAACATGGGGCTGCCTTTAAAAAGGAGCAAATTCGGGCACTCGAGCAACACGAGGGTGCAGGGCGACCCCATAATGAACAAAGTCCCAATCCCCACGCTGATCGTATAACAACCCTGGACACAATCCCCACACTGAAGAGAGCCCACACTCTGAACACAGAACCACCTCTGACACAATCCCCACCCTGAACACAGTTCCCACCCTGAACACAGTTCCCACATTGAACACAGTCCCCTCACTGAACACAATCCACACTGTGAACACAGTTCCCACACTGAACACAGTCCCCACACTGAACACAAACCCCACACTGAACACAGTCCCCACACTGAACACAATCCCCACACTGAACACAGTCCCCACACCGAACACAGTCCCCACACCGAACACAATCCCCACAATGAACACAGTACCCACACTGAACACAGTCCCCACACTGAACACAATCCCCACACTGAAAACAGACTCCACACTGAACACAGTCCCCACGCTGAACACAGTCCCCACACTGAACACAATACCCACACTGAACACAATCCCCACACTGAACACAGTCCCCACACTGAACACAGTCCCCACGCTGAACACAGTCCTCACACTGAACACAGTCCCCACACTGAACCCAATCCCCACACTGAACACAGTCCCCGCACTGAACACAATCCCCGCACTGAACACAATCCCCGCACAGAACACAATCTCCGCGATGAACACTGTCCCCGCGCTGAACACCGTCCCCGCGCTGAACACCGTCCCCGCGCTGAGCACCGTCCCCGCGCTGAGCACCGTCCCCGCGCTGAGCACCGTCCCCACGTCGAACACGGTCCCCACGCCGAACACGGTCCCCTAACCGAACACAGTCCCCACACCGAACACAGTCCCCACACCGAACACAGTCCACACTCTGAACACTTTCCCCACACTGAACACAATCCCCACACGGAACACAGTCCCAACTCTGAACACAATCCCCACACCAAACACAGTCCCCACTCTGAACACAATCCCCACACCGAACACAGTCCCCACACCGAACACAGTCCCCACACCGAACCCAGTCCCCACACCGAACACAGTCCCCACTCTGAAGACAATCCCCACACTGAACACAGTCCCCACACCGAACACAGTCCCCAAACCAAACACAGTCCCCACTCTGAACACAATCCCCACATTGAACACAATCCCCGCAATGAACACAGTCCCCACACTGAACACAGTCCACACTCTGAACACAGTCCCCACACTGAACACAGTCCCCACACTGAACACAGTCCACACTCTGACACAATCCCCACACTGAACACAATCCCCACACTGAACACAATCCCCACACTGAACACAGTCCCCACACTGAACACAGTCCAAACTCTGAACACAGTCCCCACACTGAACACAGTCCCCATACTGAACACAGTCCACACTCTGACACAATCCCCACACTGAACACAGTCCCCACACTGAACACAATCCCCACACTGAACACAATCCCCACACTGAACGCAATCCCCACACTGAATACAGTCCCCACACTGACCACAATCCCCACACTGAACACAGTCCACACTCTTAACACAGTCCCCACACTGAACACAGTCACCACACTGAACACAGTCCCCACATTGACCACAATCCCCATACTGAACACAGTCCCCACACTGAACACAGTCCCCACAGTGAACGCAATCCCCACACTGAACGCAATCCCCACACTGAACACAATCCCCACACTGAACACAGTCCCTGCACTGAACACAGTCCCCGCACTGAACACAGTCCCCGCACTGAACGCAGTCCCCACACAGAACGCAGTCCCCACACTGAACACAGTCCCCACACTGACCACAATCCCCACACTGACCACAATCCCCACACTGAACACAGTCCCCACACTGACCACAGTCCCCAAACTGAACACAGTCCCCACACTGAACACAGTCCCCACACTGACCACAGACCCCGCACTGAACACAGTCCCCACACTGAACACAATCCCCACACTGAACACAATCCCCACGCTGAACACAGTTCCCACACTGAACACAGTCCCCACACGTTGAACATCAGGAAGGACATGGACTGAGTCAATAAGGAGAAACTCTTCCCTGAGACAGGATGGTCAGGAACAATAAGGACACAGACTGAAGCTGTTTGGGAAAAGAACAATCGTGGGATGCGAGGAAACATTTCATGACAGAGCGAGTGATGCTGATCTGGGTAAACTCTTCAAATGAAGACTTTAAAAGGGCAACGGAGCAAGAGAAGGGGAAGTGGGACTCATTAAACACTTTTACAAAAGATCGAGCAGAAACACGATGGGTTTGATGGTTTTTTTGTTTCTGTTACATGTGCCTCACGCTCCAACCCAAAAGGTTCAGTCACATGTCATCTTAAACCTAAACTTTACACACAGAGCAAAAAGTCACCTTATCCACAGGATATATTTGCATCAACACTGAGATCGCTCAGGGGGCAATGGAGGAACCTGTTTCCCTGAGGCACTAACCATCGGGATATTGTGTGGAAACAAACTGAGAGACAGGAGCTTGGTTCACTGAGGGTAAAGTCACTGAATGTTCCCCCCACTGGGGACAGAACAATCTCGGGGGTCAATGGTTGTGAGCAGATAACACGGTGAAATATTCGGTGTCAGTCATGGAGGAGTCCGGGGCCAGAGAAGCTCGGAGATACAGAGTGAGGGGATTGTGGAAACCCATTTAAAACATTCTCGGGAACTTTTATCCCAATCCCGTCTCCTTCATTGCTGGACACTCCTAACCAGCCTCCTGCTGAGTGTCTGACAACGCAGGGCAAGGCGTGGATCGACAAACAAGGAGAGAAACTCAATACAGCAAGAGACAGAGCACAGATCAGAGCCTGAACAAGGACCACAGTTTGTTCACAAACCCCTCTTTATACAAAGACCACACTCTGAACCCATATCCCACCCTGAACACAGAGCCCAGTCTAAACACAGATCCTGGTCTAAACTAACAGCACAGTTTGTTCACAAACCCCTCTTTATACAAAGACCACACTCTGAACCCATATCCCACCCTGAACACAGACATCACCCTAAACACAGACTCTATTCTAAACAAATCCCACAGGCTGAACACAAACCCCACTCTGAAAACAGACCTCGGTGTAAACTCACATCCTAGACTGACCAAACCCCACAACCAGGAGACATCCCGGACTCCGAACGCAGGAACTGCTCTGGACACAGGCCCCTCATCTCATCAAAGGCCCCAGTCTGATCCCCAACCGCTCTCTGTGCACACCCACCCTCACCCCGATCACACATTTCACACTCAGCATAGCCCCCTCTCTAAACACAGAACCCACTCTGAGCACCTTCCCCACTCTGAACACACAGTCCACACTGAATATAGACACCCCTCTGAACACAGGACCCACTCTGAGCACCTTCCCCACTCTGAACACACAGTCCACACCGAATATAGACACCCCTCTGAACACAGGACCCACACTGAGCACGTTCCCCACTCTGAACACACAGTCCACACTGAATATAGACACCCCTCTGAACACAGGACCCACACTGAGCACGTTCCCCACTCTGAACACACAGTCCACACTGAATATAGACACCCCTCTGAACACAGGACACACAATGAGCACGTTCCCCACTCTGAACATACAGTCCACACCGAATATAGACACCCCTCTGAACACAGGACCCACACTGAGCACGTTCCCCACTCTGAACACAGACAGCTCCCTGAACACAGAACTCTCTATTGGAACACAGGCCCCTCTCTGAACACAGACCCATACATCACACAGACGCATCTCTGAACACAGGCCACCCACCGAATGTGGTGTTGGTGAATGTGTGCAGAGTGGGGTCTGTATTCAGGGTTCACATTTACAGAATGGGGGCCTCTGTTTCGAAGGGGAACTTTATGAGACAGACCTCACGAGGAGATAAAGGGACTGGTGAAAGGGGCAAGTGTGAAGAGATCCATCTTCCACAGAAGAATGAGCAGAGACGATCAAATATTAATGGTAAAAGTTCAAAATTGTCCCAGGAGCGGAGAGAGATCTGGGGAGTGTTGGACAAAAGTCATTGAATGTGTCAGAAGGAGGGGAGGAGAAGAGATTGGAGAACAGATGGAACCATTGCCTTTATAAAGAGAGGGCGAGAATACCAAACTAAGGAAAGGGTCACTGAACTCTTTCTAACACACTGGTTAGGACCCAGATTGAGTTTTGTGTCCCCCATTCTGAACCCACACGTTAGGGAGGACGTCCAGGCCTTGGAGAGGGGAGCAGAGTTTATTTTCCGATCTGATCCCAGGAATGAGAGTCTTCAGCCTCATGTGGAGAGACTGCAGAAGGTGGGTTGTTCTCCTCTGAACAGAGGAGGTGAAGTAACATTTCATCGGGAGGCGTTGGACCTCGGGGAGTTTATGGATTGAGACAATAAGGAGAAGCTAATTCCTGAGACAGGATGGTCAGGGAGAGAAAGGGACACAGACCGAAGCTGTTTGGCGAAAATAACAATTGTGCGACGCAAGGAAACATTTCATGACAGGGCCGGTGATGCTGATCTGGGTCAATGCTTCTATTTAAGACTTTAACAGGGATTTGGAGCAAGAGAAGGGGAAGTGGGACTAATTCACTAGTTTTAGAAAAGATCTAGCAGGAACACGATGGGCTGAACGGCTTCTGGGTTTTTTTTTGTATCTGATGTGCCCGAGGCTCTAAACGAAAAGTTTTCACCATTTGTCTTGTTAAAACTAAACTTTACATACAGAGCAACAAAGGCACCTTCCCGACAGGAGATATTTACATCAACACTGAGATCGCTCAGGGGGCAATGGAGGAACCTGTTTCCCTGAGGCACTGACCATCGGGATATTGTGTGGAATCAAACTGACAGACAGGAGCTGGGTTCGCTGAGGGTAAAGTCACTGAATGTTCCCCCCACTGGGGACAGAACAATCTCGGGGGTCAATGGTTGTGAGCAGATAACACGGTGAAATATTCGGTGTCAGTCATGGAGGAGTCCGGGGCCAGAGAAGCTCGGAGATACAGAGTGAGGGGATTGTGGAAACCCGTTTAAAACATTCTCTGGGACTTTTATCCCAACCCCGTCTCCTTCATTGCTGGACACTCCTAACCAGCCTCCTGCTGAGTGTCTGACAACGCAGGGCAAGGCATGGATCGACAAACAAGGAGAGAAACTCAATACAGCAAGAGACAGAGCACAGATCAGAGCCTGAACAAGGACCACAGTTTGTTCACAAACCCCCTCTTTATACAAAGACCACACTCTGAACCCATATCTCACCCTGAACACAACCCTCAACATAAACACAGGCGCTTAGTCTGAACAAATACCACAGGCTGAACACAAACCCCACTCTGAATGCAGATCTCAGTGTAAACATACATCCTCGATGGACCAAACCCCACAGTCCGAAGGCAACCCCGATTCTGAACCCAGGAGCCGCTCTGAACACAGGGCATCATCTCAACAAAGGTCCCAGTCTGAGCACAAACCGCTCTCTGAGCACATTCCCCTCTCTGACAACACAGTTCACTCTCCACATCGACCCCTCTCCAAACACAGAGCCCACTCTGAACACGATCCCTGCTCTGAACACACGCCCCACACACTGAAGCGCGGCCCCTCGAATCACAGAGCCCTGTCTGAACACGGTCCCTACTCTGAACACACACCCCACACACTGAAGCCGGGCCCCTCGAATCACAGATCCCTGTCTGAACACGGTCCCTACTCTGAACACACGCCCCACACTGAACAGAGACATCTCTCTAAGCGCAGACCCTACTCTGAACACCACCCCCTGGCCTGAACACAAACCCCCACATTGAACATAGATCCCTCCCTGAACACAGAGCGCTCTGAACACCGCCCCCTGTTGGGAGCACAGACGCTTCTCTGAGCACAGGCCACACGCTGAATGTGGTGTTTGCGAATGTGTGCAGAGTGGGGTCTGTATTCAGCGTTCTCTGTTCAGAATGGGGGGGGTCTTTGTCCTGAACGGGATCTTTAAAAGCTGCGGGGTCTGTGTTCATTGACTGGTCAATGTCCAATGGGCCTCCTGTGTTCAAAATGCAGACCTGTTCACCAATGAGGCACCTTGAACGCAGACCCACGCTTAACCCTGAGCCCTCACTGAACGCAGACTGCGCACTGAGCACAGAGTGCAGATCTCACTGTGAACACATAAACTACACTGAGCGCAGTGCGCACAGGGGAAAGCCCTCACACTGAGCGCAGAAACCACACTCAACACATTCCAGACAATGGATACAGGTCCAAACCATTCATAAGAAGGTACAGCAAAGGCCCCATTGGAAACACCGAACCCTGAATGCAGACAGCAGTCTGAACACATTGACAAACACCACATTCAGCATTGAGCCCTGTTAGAAAAGAGACATCACAACCAGCCCCCTCTGAGCACAGATTTCACTCTGTCATCTGCCCTCTCACACTGAACACGGGTCTACACTCTGAACACAGGCCCCACGCTGAACACAGGGCTCCCTGTGAATACACACACCCACTCTCTAAACACTCACCTCAATCTGAACACAGGCCCCACACTGAACACAGGGCTCCACACTGAACACAGGCCCCACACTGAACACAGGCCCCACACTGAACACAGGCCCCACACTGAACACAGGCCCCACACCGAACACAGGCCCCACACTGAACACAGGCCCCACACTGAACACAGGCCCCACACTGAACACAGGCTCCACGTTGAACACAGGCCCCACACTGAACACAGGCCCCACACTGAACACAATCCCCACACTGAACACAGGCCCCACACTGAACACAGGCTCCACGCTGAACACAGGCCCCACACTGAACACAGGCCCCACACTGAACACAATCCCCACACTGAACACAGGCCCCACACTGAACACAGGCCCCACACTGAACACAGGCCCCACACTGAACACAGGCCCCACACTGAGCACAGGCCCCACACTGAACACAGGCCCCACACTGAGCACAGGCTCCACACTGAACACAGGCCCCACACTGAGCACAGGCCCCACACTGAGCACAGGCCCCACACTGAGCACAGGCTCCACACTGAACACAGGCCCCACACTGAGCACAGGCCCCACACTGA
>NW_027596699.1:70000-179774 GCF_964194155.1 Cetorhinus maximus
ACAAACACAGACAGACACACACAAACACAGACAGACACACACACAGACCCCTTTCCAAACACAAACTCCAATCTGAAAACAGGATCCTTTTCTGAAGCAGAAACCAGGAATCAGGGACAATGGGTGACATCAGGTTCCCTGAAACCCCCAAATGGGGGTGATATTGTGTGGGAACAATCGGAGAGAGACAGGGGCTTGTTTCCCTGAGGGTGAAGCTGCTGGACACTCCACACTGGGACTGAATAATCTCCGAGTTCATGGGTGTGCGGAGATCACATCCTGAAAGGTTTCGTTTCAGTAATTGTGGGGCGTCCTTGAGAGTTCCCGGCATTGGCCGGGGGCTTTGAAGGTGCTGAGTGAGGGCTTTTGGAACAATTCTAAAAGGTACAGATGGCCCTTATTCATTGATTCATGGATTCATTATTTTATCTCCTTTTGATCCCTTTCCTATCCCTTTCTCCCCCCAATCACCACCTCCCCACCACACCCCCCAAAAGTGCCACCTGTAAATAGTTCCATGTTGTTCTTTCACAGGGCGCTGACCCTTGTTCTGTGATACATACATTCCGCTCTCTCCGTTTGATGCCACTATCAGCCCCTTCTCCAGCCCTCACCACCACCATGAACACTCCCTTTGTCCCGTGTCCCTGACATCTTTGTCAAACACCCCCTCAACCACACAGATTCAAGGTGATGGGCCAACCAGAGGTTGGGGGGAAGGGAGATAAGGAAACCTTTTTGTTGCGCAGTTAGTAGGTGTGATCTCGAAATCATTGAGGGGGCTATTGAGAATGAAGATCGAGCAGTGGACAAATGGAATCGTTTTAGCAAAGAGCGCGTGCACACATGATGGACAGAATGTGAACCTTCTGTGCAAGAGTTCGATAGAATTTGCATCTCCGTGTGTTTATTTCCCCCCGTTTATTTGCCTGGCTCTCCAACAGGAGAAGTTCAGTCTTTTTTTTTATAGTTCAACTCGAGCCTCAACTTTGCATAAATGAGCAACAAAGTCACCTCATCGCCGGAAACTATTTCCATCGTGACAGAGATTGGCTCAGGGACAATGGGGGAGGCATCTGGTTCCCTGAAACCCTCACTCTCAGGGACAGTGTGATTCACACTGAGAGACAGGAGCTAGTTTCATTGAGGGGGGAAAAGCTGCTGAATATCTCCCACCCCCCAACCCCCACTGGGACAGAACAATCTCGGGGAAAACGCTCATGTGGAAATCACACCCTGAAATGTTTTAGTGTCAGTCGTAAAGAACGTCCTTCATCATTTCCTGCATTGGACGAGGGCGCAGGGGAACTCCGTGAAGATTCCTTAGAAATTCCTGAAAAATCCTCTTATATTTTATTCCAAACATCTCGTTAATCCTGACATACTCTTGTGCTCCCCTCATCCTGTTGGGAGATGGTTAAAGCACAACCTGGTGTCGATCGACAACAAGGCCTGAGACTGAATGCAAGAGACTGAACCACAAAATACACACTGAATACTGACCTCACTCTGAACATAGTCCCCACTGTCAACACAGACCCCACAGTGAACACAGACCCCACTCTCAGCACAGACCCCACCCTGAAAATAGACACCACCACCAGAACATACCCCCCCTCTGATCACAGACCTCACACTGAACACAGAACACCACTCTCAGCACAGGCCCCACTCCAATATGTCGCCCTCTGTTGATGGGAGGATATCTACAGTGGTCCTCAGGGATCAATGTTTTGATCAGAGATTGAAAACAGACCCCACTCTCAGCACAGGCCCCACTCCAATAGGTGGCCCTCTGTTGATGGGAGGATATCTACAGTGGTCCTCAGGGATCAAAGTTTCGATCGCAGATTGAACACAGAACCCACTCTCAGCACAGGCCCCACTTCAATAGGCCGCTCTCTGTTGATGAGGGATATCTACAGTGGTCCACATGGATCAATGGTTTGATCACAGATTGAACACAGACCCCACTATCAGCACAGGCCCCACTCCAATAGGTCGCCCTCTGTTGTTGGGAGGATATCTACAGTGGTCCTCAGAGATCAATGTTTTAATCACAGCTCCCTGTGATATAGATTAATGAGCTGGAGTTTGTTATACAGGGTAGATTTTTAAGTTTACATTCTGTATAAATCACAGAAATGTAATAAAGAATGAGGAGGTTTGTAATATGATTATTATGGCACAAAGAGTCGGGTGGATGGTGCAGAGACATGGTCGATGAATACTAACACAGAGGAGTGAAGAGGTACATTTTGATCGGAGTTATAAGAACTGGCAATGCACAAGGACGGTGCTATTTTTAAAGTGATTCAGGAACAGAGAGATCTGGCGACTTGGTACAGAAATCTTTGAAACACAATTTGGGAATTCTCCCCAATACAAAGATGACATCCCGGACTTCTCTTCAATGCAGGAATAGAGCACCAATGAAAGGAAGCTATTGCTCAAACACTTTCTAACGCACTGGCGATACCCGAGCTGGATAACTGGGTCTGATTATAGGCACCAGGCTTTAGGAAAGGTGTCAATGCCCTGAGAGAGAAGGCGGAGGAGATTCACTAGAATGACTATCAGGGGGTTGAGGGGGCTTCAGTCAATGTGCGGAGACTGGGGAGGCTGGGATTATTCTCCTTGGAGCAGAGAAGGTGAAGTGGAAATTGAACAGGACCATTCAAAATCAGCGTGTCGATGGAGTCAATAAGGGTCAAAGGCTTCAAGTGGCAGAGGGGGGGCCGTAACCGGAGGGAAACAGACAGACGGAGATTGGGAAAAGAACCCGGGGGGTTGGGTTGGTGGGGAGAGATGAGGAAACATGTTTTCTCACAGTGAGACTTGTTCTCACCTGGATGGACAGGTTATGCAATGACATTGAAAGGATGATTGGGGAAGGACTGGGTGCAGTGGAGTGAATCGAATAGATTCACAGGAGAACGTTGCAGAGACATGATGGGCTGAATGGCCGCTTTGTGGGCTAGAATTCGATTATTTTATAAAAATCTGTTTCTTAGTTTCTCTTCCTCAGTTTTATCTGCCTGACCCTGTAACCAGGGAAATCGCTATTTCTTCCTCCTTCTCATTGAATCTTCCTCTGCCTGGAACAGGAGCAAATTGGGACATTTTCTATATTAAAAGCAACATTTACACCCATAGCAACAGAGAGAGGTCACGTCCAGAATCTGTCTCCATAAAGGCCGGGATTACTGACTGTCGATGGAGGAACCTAGTTCATTGGCCCGGGGGGGTCGAATGGAGTGAATTAAACCTTTTGGAAACCTCTTTAAAATATTCTGCCCAAAAATATTCCAACAATCACTTTAATTCCTGCACATTTTTCGTAACCTGCAGCCCCGGAATGCGGGTAAAACACAATAAGCAATATGTTGATCAATATGGGCCAGAAACCGGTGTCAAAACACTGAACACAGACTCCACACTGAAGATAATGCCTCCCTGACCCCACAACCCCTGCCCTGGTCACAGACACCATCCTGTGCAGTCTGACTCCACCCTGATCACACACCCCCACCCCCCGAACTGAACCCTCAGCCCAATCTGAACACAATCCCCAACCTGAACAGATAAAGCGCCCTGAACACAGAGCCCACTCCGGGGAAATGTCCCAGTGGGAACACATTGAGCAGGGGGAGTAATTGGAACATAGAGCCCACCCTAACCAGAGTCCCCCAACCTCAACCCAAACCTCACACTGAACACAGAATCCACACCCAACACAGACGCTACTCTGAACAGGTTATTGAACAGAGAAAACATTCCAAATACATTACGGACCCTTCACTGAACTGGGACCCCCCACTCTCAAAGGTACTTGTTATGGACAAGGTCCCCAGTTTGAACATAGAACTCTCTCTGAGCACAGACTCCTTTCTGAACACAGGTCCTTCTCTGAATATCCATATCACACTGAACACAGATACCAACCCGAGGACCGAACCTCGTCTGAACATTGACCCTTCACCGAACACAGACCCCACCCTGAAAACAGGCACCACTCTGAGCATGGCAGAGGGTAGATTGCTAAAGGTGTGTGTGTGTGTGTGTGTGTGATTCCAGCAGTGTCCAGCAGAGGGTAGATTGCTAAACGTGTGTGTGTGTGTGTGTGTGTGTGTGATTCCATCAGTGTCCAACATGGGGTAGATTGCTAAGTGTGTGTGTGTGTGTGTGTGTGAGATTCCGGCAGTGTCCAGCAGGGGGTAGATTGCTAAAGGTGTGTGTGTGTGTGTGTGTGTGTGTGTGATTCTAGCACTGTCCAGCAGAGGGTAGATTGCTAAAGGTGTGTGTGTGTGTGTGATTCCGGCAGTGTCCAGCAGGGGGCAGATTGCTAAAGTTGTGTGTGTGTGTGTGTGTGTGTGTGTGATTCCGGCATTGTCCAGCAGAGGGTAGATTACTAAATGTGTGTGTGTGTGTGTGTGTGTGTGTGTGTGTGTGTGTGATTCCGGCATTGTCCAGCAGAGGGTAGATTACTAAATGTGTGTGTGTGTGTGTGTGTGTGTGTGATTCCGGCATTGTCCAGCAGAGTGTAGATTACTAAAGTTGTGTGTGTGTATGTGTGTGTGTGTGTGATTCCGATAGTGTCCAGCAGAGGAAATTTTGCTGACGGTGTGTGTGTGTCTGTGTGTGTGTGATTTCGGTCGTGTCCAGCAGAGGGTAGATTGCTAAAGGTGTGTGTGTGTGTGTGTGTGTGTGTGTGATTCCAGCAGTGTCCAACAGGGGGTAGATTGCTAACTGTGTGTGTGTGTATGTGTGTGTGTGTGTGTGATTCCAGCAGTGTCCAACAGGGGGTAGATTGCTAACTCTGTGTGTGTATGTGTGTGTGTGTGTGTGTGTGATTCCGGCAGTGTCCAGCAGAGTGTAGATTACTAAAGGTGTGTGTGTGTGTGTGTGTGTGTGTGTGATTCCGGCATTGTCCAGCAGAGGGCATTTTGCTAAAGGTGTGTGTGTGTGTGTGTGTGTGTGTGAGTGTGATTCCGGCAGTGTCCAGCAGAGGGTAGATTGCTAAAGGTGTGTGTGTGTGTGTGTGTGTCTGTGTGTGATTCCGGCAGTGTCCAGCAGAGGGTAGATTGCTAAAGGTGTGTGTGTGTGTGTGTGTGTGTGTGTGTGATTCCGGCAGTGTCCAGCAGGGGGTAGATTGCTAAAGGTGTGTGTGAGTGTGTGTGTGTGTGTGATTCCGGCAGTGTCCAGCAGGGGGCGGATTGCACATCTGTCTGGTATCCCTGACGGGTTTCAATGGGTAAACACTGCGGGGTGGGTATCAGAGTGAGGGTGGGAGCGGGCGCTAAAGGCCTGGTCCCCATGTTGGTCCTAATTGGCGATGACCACAATTGGAACTTGCCTGGAGAGGCTCAAACAGAGACAGTTACACATTTAACGCTCAATTGCTGAACAGAGGCAATTTCCATGTGGGTAACCTGTGTGGGGTCCTCACGTCCACTTCCACTGAGCGTGGGCAGTGGGCAGCCTGGCACACAGCGGCACAATGCCGGGTGGTTCTCTCACCAAGGGAGAGGGCGTGGGCAGGCTCTCGGACAGGGCACTGCAGGTTCTGGTGGGTAAGCTACAGAGGGTGAAGGATGCCCTGAAGGGAGAAGCGCCAAGGGCACCGCCTCACCCTCCTGAGCCTCTCTCCCAACATCAGTTGGTGCCGCTATTCCTGTTCTCACATCCTCTTCACTCTCCCCCTCCAGGCTAGGGGACCTGTTGCAAGATGCCAATGGCCAAGATCTGGCATCATTCCAGCGAGCCCGAGTAGGTGCACAACATGGTCGAACAGCCCCAACAGTGTCCCTATTGAGGTGATGCCTGTTTGAGATACTGGATTGGGAACCTGCGCCCAATGTGGCGTCGGACACTTCACACCGGCTAAGATGGATTTACTGCTCGAGGTCCCGGCCTGGGCCACAGCGGAGGGATGTGCAGCTGGTGAACACACCTCTGGAATCCTGTTACTGCAGCAACAGGCTCCAACTCATGGACTCACCCACACACTGACTGGTGCTCACATGCAGACACACAAGAGCTGTGTTCAGTGCAAGGGGGCTGTGCTCAGCTTCGGGGAATGTGGGAAACAGAGACACTTGTGAAAGGAATAAAGAGAGAGGAGGGAAAGGGGAGTAACTGAGTTCACTGAGGGCCAGGGGAACAGGGGGAGGCCATTCAGCCCCACAAACCTGCCCCACCTTTCAACCAATATTGATCAGATCTATGACCCGACTCCATAAAACTGCCATTGCCCCGTGAGCTGTGTGACCTGTCCTGAATCGATCCCATTGAAAGCAATGAGTGCCACACAACACAATGGAGAGTGTCCTCAGTGTGAAGACAGGAGCCAATCGTCACAAGGACTGTGCGGTGGTCATTCCTACCAACACCGTCAGGGACAGATGTATCTGCAGCAGGTAGATTGGTGAGGATGGGGTGGAGTAGAATCTTCCCTCTTGTTGGTTCACCTGCCTCAGGCCTATTCTGCCTTTCAGGGCTCGGCCACCTGGGTCTGTAACGGTGACCCTGAGCCACTCTTGGTGATGGACATGCAGCTCCCACAGCAGAGAACATTATGTGCCCTCGATACGCTCAGTGCTTCCTCCATGTGGTGTTTAACATGGAGGGGGAGAGATTGATCAGATTCGGGAGAGCGGTAGGTGGGAGTCAGCAGGAGGTTTCCCTTCCCCTGTTTGCCCTCATGTCTTGTGACATCAGAGAGACTGTGGTCTTGTTGAGGACTCCCAGGACCAGCCTCTCCCGACTGTATGTCACTGCTCTGTCACCTCTGGTGGGGACAGTCCTGTCAGAGGGACACGGGATACCCAGGGAATGGGGGGCACGCGATTAGCGCATTGTCTTTACGTTATGTTTCTGTGAGTGTGTCTACATTGGAGTTATAAGATGTCAATGTGACCCTGCCATTGTCTGACCTCCCCTCCCTCCCTGTCAATGTGGAGACTCACCGATCCGAGTGAGAAATGAGACAAGGACAAGAGGCGGTGATCGATGCAGCCAGTTTTATTCACATGATCCAGGAACCAGTGGGCCAGGGGTCATTGGATCCACACAATGTGTCAGAAGCAGAATTACAGGAATTACAGATAGTTCCAGTCGGATTCATGGACGAATCACACATTGGGACATGTTACATTTAGGAAGTTATGTTAGTTATGCAGCAATTTTGCCATAATACACAGTGTCCCCTGATCTTCTTCTCTTGTCTGTAACATCGTGTAAACCTGCAGACGCCTTCCAAACTCTGGCAATTGAGTCGTAAGGCTGGGAAACAGAAAGGAAGAGTTCATTGTTACCAACTTTCAGAGCCCAGCCTCACCTCGGTGCCATGTACCCAAACACTCTGGAGACCAGAAAGGGGCACAGGGCTCCAAGGTTGGGCTAAAAGAGTGACATGGAGATCAGAATTGTACACAGTTATCCAGCTGTGGTCTATCCGAGGGATATGGAAACCAGAACTGTGCACAGTGACTCCAGGTGTGGACTAACTGAGGGATATGGAGACCAGTACTGTGCACAGTGACCCCAGGTGTGGACTAACTGAGGGATATGGAGACCAGAACTGTGCACAGTGCTCCGGATGTGGTGCAACCAAGGGATATGGAGGCCAGGACAGTACACAGGGCTCCAAGTGTGCTCTAACCGAGGGACATGGAGGGTGGAAATGTGCAGAGGGCTCCAAGTGTGGACTGACTGAGGTATAAGGAGACCAGAACTGTGCACAGTGCTCCAGGTGTGGACAAACCAAGGGACATGGAGACCAGAACTGTGCACAGTGCTCCAGGTGTGGACAAACCATGGGATATGGAGACCAGAACTGTGCACAGTGCTCCAAGTGTGGTCTAACCGAGGGTTAAGGAGGGTGGAACTGTGCACAAGGTAAATGCCGCAGATTCTATATGAAGGGGGTTGGGACAATGGAGGGATTTGGAAACACAGGCCAGGGGTCTAGGTGCCCTCCCGCCCGACAGGACATTACAGTCCCAGCTGAGTGAACGGAGATTAAAATGTCTCACCACATCCACCAGGGGGAGACACACTGTGGCAGGGCCATAAAACACTGACCAAAGCTAATAGTTAACGTAGGATCTAACCGAGGGTCAGCACGTCGATGAGAAGCACAAGGCGACTAGGAAAGCTGCTTGGGTTTTAATCGGGGAGGATGATTATTTTTCTTTTAAAGGTGATTTATGGAAGGGGGCTAAACTGAGATGGACAGCTTTCTGTTTGGGAAAAGTCTAAGGGTTGTGGAACAATGATGGGCGGATGAAGTTAAGATGCCAATTGATTGGTAGCATGAAGATGCTGAATGGCCTCCTCTTCATTCCCTGAATGTTTCTGCTGTGTCACTCCTGGGAGAGTTATACTTACGGCGACTCCATGGACTCACGAGTCCACCCTCAGCGATGGGCTGTAGCAACACCAGGAGTCCAAGCAGCAAGAGCAGTGCTTTCCTCATCTTCCACTGATCCTCTCAGAGTCACAATGAGGTGACTGGATTACGGCTGCGCTTTACATCAACGCATGGAGCGTTCTGTAGTTAATATTCACACAACTACACGGTTAGCACTGGCTCCAACTTGAGCTTGATAAAGGAGCTGTTCCTTAACTGAGACCAACAGTTTCTCGAGTGAAAGACTAAATGTGCCGTCCAAGTCTTCCTTTATTTCATTAGTATTCAGAGAGACAGATCTGTGTAATGATTGAAATGTTGGAGGTTTAAAGGGATGCTTCACTGTGTTTAAAGTAAATATATTTTTGCAATGTAGGTGTCCATTTGGCCCATCGAGTCTCTGCTGGCTCTTTGATAGATCTACTAAATTATGCCTCCACAACCTGTTCTCTTCACCAACCGCCCCGCCATTATGTTCCCAGTCAATTATTGATACAATTCCCCTTTGATAAGTTGATATTGAATCTGCTTCCATTATCAGTTCGGGCAGCACATTCCAGATCACAACAGCTCTTTGTGTCAAAACGAATTCTCCTCATCTTCCTTCTCGTTCAACTGCTAAACATTTTAATTTGTTTCCAATTAGTTTCTAATCTCCCGACATTGAAATTATCACTCCCCTTCTCGAGTACCGAGCTCCTCTCCCACCTGCCCCCTCACATCTTAATTACCGCCCCACTCGGTACCTCCAAACCTGGAAATTCTGCTCTCGATTACCACATTCCCACAAACCCCTATCCATTCCCTCTTCCCAGGGGTCCTGTCTTCGTTTATCGCTCACTGCCGTCTATCTGCATGGACTGGATGGACTGAATGGCTTCCTGAGCCGTGATGACTCTATGAACCTCCCTTTAATGGGTCTTCAATTGTCTCCCAGTGATGGGCATTAGCTGGAGACGAAACTTTTCTCCTGTATCCAGGAATGGGATGAAAGTTTGGAGATGTCTGCAATGCAATGTGTGGATAAAGAGTTCCATGCGAGAATCAGAGCTGAAGCGCACATCAGTCACTATGACCATTGTAGCGGCCTGTTAAATATTTCCCTGGAACACGGAACAGACCGGACACCAGGTGCCATCCTGTCTGACAGTCTTGAACAAGGTGTGAGGACCTGACAGGAATGAATCAGCACAGGATAGGGTCCAGCAGCTCACTGCCCGTCTGTGTGGACAATACACAGGCTTTAATCTTCTAAATATCCTCAGCGGCCCCTCCAGGGCTCTCACATCCTCCCTCATGTGTGGTGATCAGAGCTGGATGTATTAATCTAGCTGCGGCCTAGCCAGGGCTTTATAATTGTTCAGAATAACTTCCCTTGATTTTGTCCCCAATACCTGTATTTTTGAGTATAAGGTAATGACCATATCCAACAAGGGAGAACCTAACCATCTTCCCTTGACATTCAATGCCATTACCATCACTGAATCCCCCACTAACTTCATCCTTGGGGTTACCGTTGACCAGAAACTGAACTGGACCAGCCATATAAATACTGTGGCTCCAAGAGCAGTTCAGAGGCTGGGAATCCTGCGGAGAGTAACTCACCTCCTGACTCCCCAAATCCTGTCAACCATTGACAAGGCACCAGTCAGGAGCAAGATGGAATACTCCCCACTTGCGTGGATGAGTGCGGCTCCCACAACACTCAAGAAGCTCGACACCATCCATGACAAAGCAGCTCCGCTTGATTGGCACCCAATCCACAAACATTCACTCCCTCCACCACCGACGCACAGTAGCAGCAGTGTGTACCATCTACAAGATGCACTGTAGCGACTCACCAAGGCTCCTTCAATAGCGCTGCCCAAACCCACCTCCTCTACAATCTAGAAGGACAAGGGCAGCAGACACATGGGAACACCACCACCTGGAAGTTCCCCTCTGAGCCACTCACCGTTCTGATTTGGAAATATATCGGATGTTCCTTCACTGTCACTGGGTCAAAATCCTGCAACTCCCTCCCTAACAGCGCTATGGATGTACCTACACCACAGGGACTGCAGCGGCTCACCACCACCTTCTCAAGGGGCAATCTGAGAGGGTCATTAACTGCTGACCTGGACAGCGATGCCCACATCCCATGAATGAATTTTAAACAATGAATCCCAATACTCTCCACGCTTCACTAACTGCTCTCTCATCCTGCCCTGCCAAATGTCAAAGATAAAATTTCGGAATACCCCATATCCCTCTGTCTCTGAACGCTCTTTAAAATTGTGTCATGTAGCCCATAATGCCTCTCCCTATTCCTTCTGTCAAAATGCATCACCTCATACCCCTCTCTACAAAATTCCATCTGCCACTTTTCTGCCCATTCTGCCCTTCTATCTACGTCCTGTTTCCATCGATATCTATCGTCCTCACTGGTTGCCATGACTTCAAGTATTGTTTCATCGACAAGTTTTGGAATGTCCCCGTATTCCTGATGTCAGTAATTGGGGGAACAGCACTGTCTACATGCTCCAATCTGACAAACAGCCCTTTACTCCAAGAGCACTTGTGCTGGATCATCGGCTGAGGGAGGGCAGTAGACAAGAATTAGAAGGATCCATTCCCTTTCTCATGTTGAGGGTCTGGAGGGAGTTATGGGGATAGAGAGGGTTGTGGGTCTGGAGGGGGTTATGGGGATAGAGAGAGTTGTTGGGCTGGAGGGGGTTATGGGGATAGAGAGAGTTGTGGATCGGAAGGGTGTTATGGGGATAGAGAGAGTTGTGGGTCTGGAGGGGGTTACGGGGATAGAGAAGGTTGTGGGGCTGGAGTTGGTTATAGGGATAGAGTTGTGGCCCCTGGGGGAACTTACAGAGATACAGGGTCTTGTAGGGTCTGGCGGTATTTCTTTGATGGGCAATTAGGAAACGCCTGCGGGATGTTACGGAGAGACAGACGGTTGTCGGGGCTGGAGATTTTCACAGGGACAGGGAAGGTTTTGGAGGAGGGAGGAGGTTACTCTGGTCTGGGCCTCTCGAGGGATGTGGAGGGGATTTGGGTGCGAGAATGAGAATGAGAAGGGGGCTGGTGTCATTCCCACTCCAACATTCTCCCTTTGCTTTCCCTGAGCAGCGATTGGGAGGGGAAAGAGGTGAAATAGATCCACAACCCTGCCCTCTACCCCCTGCACCCTAACAACCACCCAGAGAATCAAAGAGTCCGAAATGGACATTGTTCCCAAATCGCTGCTGGGGACGGGGAGGTCGCTACTCACCCATGACCTGGACATCCTGAGCGACCAGCAGGAGAGCGAGAACCAGGATCAGAGTCTTCATCATCTTCAGCAGAGTCCGTCCGTGTCAGGAGCAGAGACCTGGAGACTCCAGACTGTGTGTGTGTGTGTGTGTGTGTGTGTGTGGGGAGTCACAGAGAGAGCTCGGGGGAATTTATCATTCCAGAGACGGGGAGTGGCTCATGCCTAGGGAAATATCTTCTCTCACTGTGAGACCTGATTGGCCGTTTGGCTCAGGGAGCAAGACGATGGGTGTGGGACAACTCCGGGTTTCATCCCGAGGGACCTGGACTCATGTTCATCCCGGGAGCAATTCCGTCTGTTGAAACACAGGGTTCAGTGGGGGTGACGACAGATCCAGTCCAGGGAAATTCCTGGGCTCTCGAAAGCAAACAGGGGCGAAACTGGACCTGAACATGGGGCTGCCTTTAAAGAGGAGCAAATTCGGGCAGTCAAGCAACACGAGGGTGGAGGGCGACCCCATAATGAACAAAGTCCCAGTCCCCACGCTGATCGTATAACAACCCTGGACACAATAACCACACTGAAGAGAGCCCACACTCTGAACACAGAACCACCTCTGACACAATCCCCACACTGAACACAATCCTCACACTGAACACAATCCCCACACCGAACCCAGTCCCCACACCAAACACAGTCCCCACACCGAACACAGTCCCCACACTGAACACAGTCCCCACACCGAACACAGTCCCCACACCGAACACAGTCCCCACACCGAACACAATCCACACACTGAACACAGTCCCCACACCCAACACAGTCCCCACTCTGAACACAATCCCCACAATGAACACAGTCCCCACACTGAACACAGTCCCCACACTGAACACAATCCCCACACTGAACACAGTCCCCACACTGAACACAGTCCCCACGCTGAACACAGTCCCCACACTGAACACAATCCCCACACTGAACACAATCCCCACACTGAACACAGTCCCCTCACTGAACACAGTCCCCAAACTCTGAACATAGTCCCCACACCGAACACAGTCCCCACACCGAACACAGTCCCCACACCGAACACAATCCACACACTGAACACAGTCCCCACACCCAACACAGTCCCCACTCTGAACACAATCCCCACAATGAACACAGTCCCCACACTGAACACAGTCCCCACACTGAACACAATCCCCACACTGAACACAGTCCCCACACTGAACACAGTCCCCACGCTGAACACAGTCCCCACACTGAACACAATCCCCACACTGAACACAATCCCCACACTGAACACAGTCCCCTCACTGAACACAGTCCCCAAACTCTGAACATAGTCCCCACACCGAACACAGTCCCCACACTGACCACAATCCCCACACTGAACACAGCCCCCACACTGAACACAGTCCCCACACTGAACACAGTCCCCACACGTTGAACATCAGGAAGGACATGGATTGAGTCAATAAGGAGAAACTCTTCCCTGAGACAGGATGGTCAGGGACAGTAAGGACACAGACTGAAGCTGTTTGGGAAAAGAACAATCGTGGGATGCGAGGAAACATTTCATGACAGAGCGAGTGATGCTGATCTGGGTAAACTCTTCAAATCAAGACTTTAAAAGGGCAACGGAGCAAGAGAAGGGGAAGTGGGACTCATTAAATACTTTTACAAAAGATCGAGCAGAAACATGATGGGTTTCATGGTTTTTTGTTTTTTTCTGTTAAATGTGCCTCACGCTCCAACCCAAAAGGTTCAGTCACATGTCTTCTTCAACCTAAACTTTACACACAGAGCAAAACGTCACCTTATCCACAGGATATATTTGCATCAACACTGAGATCGCTCAGGGGGCAATGGAGGAACCTGTTTCCCTGAGGAACTAACCATCGGGATATTGTGGAAACAAACTGAGAGACAGGAGCTTGGTTCACTGAGGGTAAGGTCACTGAATGTTCCCTTCACTGGGGACAGAACAATCTCGGGGGTCAATGGTTGTGAGCAGATAACACGGTGAAATATTCGGTGTCAGTCATGGAGGAGTCCGGGGCCAGAGAAGCTCGGAGATACAGAGTGAGGGGATTGTGGAAACCCATTTAAAACATTCTCTGGGACTTTTATCCCAATCCCGTCTCATTCATTGCTGGACACTCACAACCAGCCCCCTGCTGAGTGTCTGACAACGCAGGGCAAGGCATGGATCGACAAACAAGGAGAGAAACTCAATACTGCAAGAGACAGAGCACAGATCAGAGCCTGAACAAGGACCACAGTTTGTACTCAAACCCCTCTTTATACAAAGACCACACTCTGGACCCATATCTCACCCTGAACACAACCCTCAACATAAACACAGATGCTTAGTCTGAACAAATCCCACAGGCTGAACACAGACCCCACTCTGAATGCAGACCTCAGTGTAAACATACATCCTCGATGGACCAAACCCCACAGTCCGAAGGCAACCCCGATTCTGAACCCAGGAGCCGCTCTGAACACAGGGCATCATCTCAACAAAGGCCCCAGTCTGAGCACAAACCGCTCTCTGAGCACATTCCCCTCTCTGACAACACAGTTCACTCTCCACCTAGACCCCTCTCCAATCACAGAGCCCACTCTGAACACGGTCCCTGCTCTGAACACACGCCCCACACTGAACAGAGACATCTCTCTAAGCGCAGACCCCACTCTGAACACAGGCCCCACACTGAACACAGTCCCCACACTGAACACAGGCCCCACACTGAACACAGGCTCCACACTGAACACAGGGCCCACACTGAACACAGACCCCACACTGAACACAATCCCCACACTGAACACAGGCCCCACACTGAACACAGGCTCCACACTGAACACAGGGCCCACACTGAACACAGGCTCCACACTGAACACAGGCCCCACACTGAACACAGGCCCCACACTGAACACAGTCCCCACACTGAACACAGGCCCCACACTGAACACAGACCCCACACTGAACACAATCCCCACACTGAACACAATCCCCACACTGAACACAGGCTCCACACTGAACACAGGGCCCACACTGAACACAGACCCCACACTGAACACAATCCCCACACTGAACACAGGCCCCACACTGAACACAGGCCCCACACTGAACACAGGCCCCACACTGAACACAGGCTCCACACTGAACACAGGCCCCACACTGAACACAGGCCCCACACTGAACACAGGCCCCACACTGAACACAGGCCCCACACTGAACACAGGCCCCACACTGAACACAGTCCCCACACTGAACACAGGCCCCACACTGAACACAGGCCCCACACTGAACACAGGCCCCACACTGAACACAGTCCCCACACTGAACACAGGCCCCACACTGAACACAGGCTCCACACTGAACACAGGCCCCACACTGAACACAGTCCCCACACTGAACACAGGCCCCACACTGAACACAGACCCCACACTGAACACAATCCCCACACTGAACACAATCCCCACACTGAACACAGGCTCCACACTGAACACAATCCCCACACTGAACACAATCCCCACACTGAACACAGGCCCCACACTGAACACAGGCCCCACACTGAACACAATCCCCACACTGAACACAGGCTCCACACTGAACACAATCCCCACACTGAACACAATCCCCACACTGAACACAGGCCCCACACTGAACACAGGCTCCACACTGAACACAGGCCCCACACTGAACACAGGCCCCACACTGAACACAGGCCCCACACTGAACACAGGCCCCACTATAAACACATAACCCAATGTGAACACAGGTCTCTCTGAATACACACACACACACAGACACACACACACACAGACACACACACAGACACACACACAGACACACACACACACACAGACACACACACACACAGACACACACACACACAGACACACACACACACACACAGACACACACACACAGACACACACACACACACAGACACACACACACACACACAGACACATAGACACACACACACATACACACACACACAGACACACACACACACAGACACACACACACAGACACACACACACACACACAGACACACACACACAGACACACACACACACACACACACAGACACATAGACACACACACACACACACACACAGATACACACACAGACACACACACAGACACACACACACACACACACACAGATACACACACACACACAGACACATAGACACACACACACACACACACAGACACACAGACACACACACAGACACACACACACACACACAGACACACAGACACACACAAACACACAGATACACACACACAGACACACACACACATACAGACACACACACACACACACAGACACACACACACACACACAGACACACACACACAGACACACACACACACAGACACACACACACACAGAGACTCACACACACACACAGACACACACACACACAGATACACACACACACACACACACAGATACACACACAGACACACAGACACAGACACACACATACACAGACACACACACACACACAGACACACACACACACACAGACACACAGACACACACACAGACACAGACCCCTTTCCAAACGCAAACTCCAATCTGAAAACAGGATCCTTTTCTGAAGCAGAAACCAGGAATCAGGGACAATGGGTGACATCGGGTTCCCTGAAACCCCCAAATGGGTCGATATTGTGTGGGAACAATCGGAGAGAGACAGGGGCTTGTTTCACTGAGGGTGAAGCTGCTGGACACTCCACACTGGAACTGAATAATCTCCGAGATCATGGGTGTGCGGAGATCACATCCTGAAAGGTTTCGTGTCAGTAAATGTGGGGCGTCCTTAAGAGTTCCCTACATTGGCCGGGGGCTTTGAAGGTGCTGAGTGAGGGCTTTTGGAACAATTCTAAAAGGTACAGATGGCCCTTATTCATTGATTCACGGATTCTTTATGTTATCTCCTTTTGATCCCTTTCCTATCCCTTTCCCCCAATCACCGCCTCCCCACCACACCCCCCAAAAGTGCCACCTGTAAATAGTTCCATGTTGTTCTTTCACAGGGCGCTGACCCTTGTTCTGTGATACATACATTCCGCTCTCTCCGTTTGATGCCACTATCAGCCCCTTTTCCAGCCCTCACCACCACCATGAACACTCCCTTTGTCCCATGTCCCTGACATCTTTGTCAAACGCCCCCTCAACCACACAGATTCAAGGTGATGGGCCAACCAGAGGTTGGGGGTGGAGGGAGCTAAGGAAACCTTTTTGTTGCGCAGTTAGTAGGTGTGATCTCGAAATCATTGAGGGGGCTATTGAGAATGAAGATCGAGCAGTGGACAAATGGAATCGTTTTAGCAAAGAGCGAGTGCACACATGATGGACAGAATGTGAACCTTCTGTGCAAGAGTTCGATAGAATTTGCATCTCCGTGTGTTTATTTCCCCCCATTTATTTACCGGGCTCTGTAACAGGAGAAGTTCAGTCTTTTTTTTCTAGTTCAACTCGAGCCTCAACTTTGCATAAATGAGCAACAAAGTCACCTCATCGCCGGAACCTATTTCCATCGTGACAGAGATTGGCTCAGGGACAATGGGGAGGCATCTGGTTCCCTGAAACCCTCACTCTCAGGGACAGTGTGATTCACACTGAGAGACAGGAGCTAGTTTCACTGAGGGGGGAAAAGCTGCTGAATATCTCCCCCACCCCCACTGGGACAGAACAATCTCGGGGAAAACGCTCGTGTGGAAATCACACCCTGAAATGTTTTAGTGTCAGTCGTAAAGAACGTCCTTCATCATTTCCTGCATTGGACGAGGGCGCAGGGGAACTCCGTGAAGATTCCTTAGAAATTCCTGAAAAATCCTCTTATATTTTATTCCAAACATCTCGTTAATCCTGACATACTCTTGTGCTCCCCTCATCCTGTTGGGAGACGGTTAAAGCACAACCTGGTGTCGATCGACAACAAGGCCTGAGACTGAACGCAAGAGACTGAACCACAAAATACACACTGAATACTGACCTCACTCTGAACATAGTCCCCACTGTCAACACAGACCCCACAGTGAACACAGACCCCTCTCTCAGCACAGGCCTCTCTCTGAAAATAGACACCACCACCAGAACATACCCCACCTCTGATCACAGACCTCACACTGAACACAGACCCACTCTCAGCACAGGCCCCACTCCAATAGGTCGCTCTCTGTTGACGGGAGGATATCTACAGTGGTCCTCAGGGATCAATGTTTTGATCACAGATTGAAAACAGACCCCACTCTCAGCACAGGCCCCACTCCAATAGGTCGCCCTCTGTTGACAGGAGGATATCTACAGTGTTCCGCAGGGATCAATGTTTCGATCGCAGATTGAACACAGAACCCACTCTCAGCACAGGCCCCACTTCAATAGGCCGCTCTCTGTTGATGAGGGATATCTACAGTGGTCCACATGGATCAATGTTTTGATCACAGATTGAACACAGACCCCACTCTCAGCACAGGCCCCACTCCAATAGGTCGCCCTCTGTTGTTGGGAGGATATCTACAGTGGTCCTCAGGGATCAATGCTTTGATCACAGATTGAACACAGACCCCACTCTCAGCACAGGCCCCACTCCAATAGGTCGCCCTCTGTTGATGGGAGGATATCTACAGTGGTCCTCAGGGATCAAAGTTTCGATCACAGCTCTCTGTGATATAGATTAATGAGCTGGAGTTTGTTATACAGGGTAGATTTTTAAGTTTACATTTTGTATAAATCACAGAAATGTAATAAAGAATGAGGAAGTTTGTAATATGATTATTATGGCTCAAAGAGTCGGGTGAATGGTGCAGAGACATGGCCGATGAATACTAACACAGAGGAGTGAAGAGGTACATTTTGATCGGAATTGTAAGAACTGGCAATGCACAAGAACAGTCCTATTTTCAAAGTGATTCAGGAACAGAGAGATCTGGCGACTTGGAACAGAAATCTTTGAAACACAACTTGGGAATTCTCTCCAATACGAAGATGACATCCCTGACTTCTCTTCAATGCAGGAATAGAGCACCAATGAAAGGAAGCTATTGCTCAAACACTTTCTAAAGCACTGGCGATACCCGAGCTGGATAGTTGGGTATGATTATGGGCACCAGGCTTTAGGAAAGGTGTCAATGCCCTGAGAGAGAAGGCGGAGGAGATTCACTAGAATGACTATCAGGGGGGTGAGGGGGCTTCAGTCAATGTGCAGAGACTGGGGAGGCTGGGATTATTTTCCTTGAAGCAGGGAAGGTGAAGTGGAAATTGAACAGGACCATTCAAAATCAGCGTGTCGATGGAGTCAATAAGGGTCAAAGGCTTCAAGCGGCAGAGGGGGGGCGGTAACCGGAGGGGAAACAGACAGACGGAGATTGGTAAAAGAACCCCGGGGGTTGGGGGGGAGAGATGAGGAAACATGTTTTCTCACAGTGAGACTTGTTCTCACCTGGATGGACAGGTTATGCAATGACATTGAAAGGACGATTGGGGAAGGACTGGGTGCAGTGGAGCGAATCGAATAGATTCACAGGAGAACGATGCAGAGACATGATGGGCTGAATGGCCGCTTTGTGGGCTAGAATTCGATTATATTATAAAAATCTGTTTCTTAGTTTCTCTTCCTCAGTTTTATCTGCCTGACCCTGTAACCAGGGAAATCGCTATTTCTTCATCCTTCTCATTGAATCTTCCTCTGCCTGGAACAGGAGCAAATTGGGACATTTTCTATATTAAAAGCAACATTTACACCCATAGCAACAGAGAGAGGTCACGTCCAGAATCTGTCTCCATAAAGGCCGGGATTACTGACTGTCAATGGAGGAACCTAGTTCATTGGCCCAGGGGGGTGTCGAATGGAGTGAATTAAGCCTTTTGGAAACCTCTTTAAAATATTCTGCTCAAAAATATTCCAACAATCACTTTAATTCCTGCACATTTTTTGTAACCTGCAGCCCCGGAATGCGGATAAAACACAATAAGCAATATATTGATCAATATGGGCCAGAAACCGGTGTCAAAACACTGAACACAGACTCCACACTGAAGATAATGCCTCCCTGACCCCACAACCCCTGTCCTGGGCACAGACACCATCCTGTGCAGTCTGACACCACCCTGATCACAGACCCCCCCCCGAACTGAACCCTCAGCCCAATCTGAACACAATCCCCAACCTGAACAGATAAAGCGCCCTGAACACAGAGTCCACTCCGGGGATATGTCCCAGTGGGAACACATTGAGCAGGGGGAGTAATTGGAACATAGAGCCCACCCTAACCAGAGTCCCCCAACCTCAACCCAAACCTCACACTGAACACAGAACCCACACCCAACACAGACGCTCCTCTGAACAGGTTATTGAACAGAAAAAACATTCTAAATACATTACGGACCCTTCACTGAACTGGGACCCCCCACTCTCAAAGGTACTTGTTATGGACAAGGTCCCCAGTTTGAACATAGAACTCTCTCTGAGCACAGACTCCTTTCTGAACACAGGTCCTTCTCTGAATATCCATATCACACTGAACACAGATACCAACCCGAGGACCGAACCTCGTCTGAACATTGACCCTTCACCGAACACAGACCCCACCCTGAAAACAGGCACCACTCTGAGCATGGCAGAGGGTAGATTGCTAAAGGTGTGTGTGTGTGTGTGTGGGTGTGTGTGTGATTCCGGCAGTGTCCAGCAGAGGGTAGATTGCTAAAGGTGTGTGTGTGAGTGTGTGTGTGAATCCGGCAGTGTCCAGCAGGGGGTAGATTGCTAATGGTGAGTGTGTGTGTGTGTGTGTGTGGGGGTGTGTGTGTGTGATTCTGGCAGTGTCCAGCAGGGGGTAGATTGCTAAAGGTATGTGTGAGTGTGTGTGTGTGTGTGTGTGTGATTTCGGCAGTGTCCAGCAGGGGGTAGATTGCTAAAGGTATGTGTGAGTGTGTGTGTGTGCGTGTCATTCCGGCAGTGTCCTGCAGGGGGTAGATTGCTAAAGGTGTGTGTGTGTGTGTGTGTGTGTGATTCCGGAAGTGTCCAGCAGGGGCAGATTGCACATCTGTCTGGTATCCCTGACGGGTTTCAATGGGTAAAGACTGCGGGGTGGGTATCAGAGTGAGGGCGGGAGCGGGCGCTAAAGGCCTGGTCCCCATGTTGGTCCTAATTGGCGATGACCACAATTGGAACTTGCCTGGAGAGGCTCAAACAGGGACAGTTACACATTTAACGTTCAATTGCTGAACAGAGGCAATTTCCATGTGGGCAACCTGTGTGGGGTCCTCACGCCCACTTCCACTGAGCGTGGGCAGTGGGCAGCCTGGCACACAGAGGCACAACGCCGGGTGGTTCTCTCACCAAGGGAGAGGGCGTGGGCAGGCTCCCGGACAGGGCACTGCAGGTTCTGGTGGGTAAGCTACAGAGGGTGAAGGATGCCCTGAAGGGAGAAGCGCCAAGGGCACCGCCTCACTTTCCTGAGCCTCTCTCCCAACATCAGTTGGTGCCGCTATTCCTGTTCTCACATCCTCTTCCCTCTCTCCCTCCAGGCTAGGGGACATGTTGCAAGATGCCAATGGCCAAGATCTGGCATCATTCCAGCGAGCCCAAGTAGGTGCCCAACATGGTCGAACAGCCCCAACAGTGACCCTATTGAGGTGATGCCTGTTTGAGATACTGGATTCGGAACCTGCGCCCTATGTGGCGTCGGACACTTCACAAAGGCTAAGATGGATTTACTGCTCGAGGTCCCGGCCTGGGCCACAGCGGAGGGATGTGCAGCTGGTGAACACACCTCTGGAATCCTGTTACTGCAGCAACAGGCTCCAACTCATGGACTCACCCACACACTGACTGGTGCTCACATGCAGACACACAAGAGCTGTGTTCAGTGCAAGGGGGCTATGCTCAGCTTCGGGGAATGTGGGAAACAGAGACACTTGTGAAAGGAATAAAGGGAGAGGAGGGAAAGGGGAGTAACTGAGTTCACTGAGGGCCAGGGGAACAGGGGGAGGCCATTCAGCCCCACAAACCTGCCCCACCATTCAACCAATATTGATCTGATCTATGACCTGACTCCATAAAACTGCCATTGCCCCGTGAGCTGTGTGACCTGTTCTGAATCGATCCCATTGAAAGCAATGAGTGCCACACAACACAATGGAGAGTGTCCTCAGTGTGAAGACAGGAGCCAATCGTCACAAGGACTGTGCGGTGGTCATTCCTACCAGCACCGTCAGGGACAGATGGATCTGCAGCAGGTAGATTGGTGAGGATGGGGTGGAGTAGAATCTTCCCTCTTGTTGGTTCACCTGCCTCAGGCCTATTCTGCCTTTCAGGGCTCGGCCACCTGGGTCTGTAACGGTGACCCTGAGCCACTCTTGGTGATGGACATGCAGGTCCCACAGCGGAGAACATTATGTGCCCTCAATACGCTCAGTGCTTCCTCCATGTGGTGTTTAACATGGAGGGGGAGAGATTGATCAGATTCGGGAGAGCGGTAGGTGGGAGTCAGCAGGAGGTTTCCCTTCCCCTGTTTGCCCTCATGTCTTGTGACATCAGAGAGACTGTGGTCTTGTTGAGGACTCCCAGGACCAGCCTCTCCCGACTTTATGTCAATGCTCTGTCAACTCTGGTGGGGACAGTCCTGTCAGAGGGACACGGGATACCCAGGGAATGTGGGGCACGCGATTAGCGCATTGTCTTTACGTTATGTTTCTGTGTGTGTGTCTACATTGGAGTTATAAGATGTCAATGTGACCCTGCCATTGTCTGACCTCCCCTCCCTCCCTGTCAATATGGAGACTCACCGATCCGAGTGAGAAATGAGACACGGACAAGAGGCGGTGATCGATGCAGCCAGTTTTATTCACATGATCCAGAAAGCAGTGGGCCAGGGGTCATTGGATCCACACAATGTGTCAGAAGCAGAATTACAGGAATTACAGATAGCTTCAATCAGAGCCTCAGGCGGCTCTCACAGGGGGACATTTCCCCTTCTTGATGCTCACTTAGACATGCAGCACTTAAAAAAGAGGAAGCATTTCTCCTTCGTCACTGTCTCACCTTCCCTGCACCCGAATGGTCTACAGGTGCCTCCAGTTTCACTGCATACCAAGCCTCGACCTGGGAAAGAGAAATGAAGACTTCATTGATGCCAAAAGTCATGGCCCTCGAGGGCCCCAATTAGTCTAACTGATGTACGTTCAGACCTAACCTGTAGAGAGTGCATCCGGAGTGATCTAACTAAGGGATACGGAGACACGAACTGAGCAGAGTGAGCCTAGTGTTGTCTAACCGAGGGATACGGAGACCGGAATTGTTCACAGTGATCCAAGTGTGGTCATACGAAGGATAATGAAGATCAGAATGGTGCACAGTGCTCCAAGTGTTATCTAAGCAAGATATAAACAGACCAGAACTGCTCTCAATCAGAAAGCTACAATGTATTTTACATAACTGAAGACCAGCACTGTCCTGACGGGCTGAATGGTCTCCCGTTGCCCGTCTCAGTGTTTCTATAAATTCAGCAGTGAGGGATATACTCACTTTCCAATGTAGACGTTGCACTCACTTCTCCATCGGCAGTGATGGGCTGCACAAGCACCAGGAACCCAAGAAGCAAAAGCAATGCTTTCCTCATTCTCCGCTGATCTCCTCCCAGTCACAATGAGATAGCTGGAGCACAGACGCTCTTTATATGTACACACGGAGCATTCTGTAGTTAATAATCACACACACGCGGCGCGGGTAGACTCTAACTTGGACACGTTGAAGGGAACGTTCACTAACTGAGTCCAACATTAACTGGAATCAAGTAGTTTTCTTTATTAATAAGAAGAGGGACAGATCTCAATAATGATTGAGCTGACAAAGGTTCATAGGAATTGTTAACTGTGTTTTAAATCAGAATCATACAACAGAGACGGAGGCCATTTGACCCATGGTGTCTATGCTAGCATCTTGATCATGTTATCTCATTATTCCCAGTTTCCTCTGTGCTTTGTCTTTAGCTATGCAACTTCTTCCCACTCAATTATTCATCCAATTCCTCTTCTGAAGTTTACTGTTCAATCTTCTCTGAATGTCCCTTCAGGCAGCGAGTTCCAGTTCACAAAAACTCCTTTAATAAATGGAAATTCTCATCATCCTCCATCTAGTTCTTTTGTCAATGAAATAAAATCTGTTTCTACTGGTTCCCTAATCTCCCGCCCTCGGAAATCTCCCACGATCTCTATTGGGAGAAGAGTTGGGGAGCTCTACCTGGTGTCCTGGGGCCAATGATTATCCATCGGCCAACACCATGATCACATATTATCCAGTCAGTATTGCATTGCTGCTGGGATCTTGCTGTGCACAAATTGGCTGTCACATATTGTGGATTAAAACAGTGACT
This sequence comes from Cetorhinus maximus, assembly GCF_964194155.1. NCBI lineage: Eukaryota > Metazoa > Chordata > Chondrichthyes > Lamniformes > Cetorhinidae > Cetorhinus > Cetorhinus maximus. Next base: position 94,064 of record NW_027596699.1, read on the forward strand.
GTCCTTCAATGTGACGTAATTGACTGTGATGAATGTTGCATTGCTCTGGTGAAGGGTTCCATATATCCCAAATCTTTATTTTATTATTTCTCTCTTTATCTGCTTTTCCTTTTCTCTCACTTTGTCCCTTTGACTGTCTGTCTGTCTACCTGTCTCTCTGACAGTCTGTCTGTCTGTCACTCTGTCTGCCTGTCTGTCTGACCGTATGCCTGTCTATCTGTCTGTCTGTCTGCCTGACTTTCGGTCTCTATCTCTCTGTTTGTTTGTCTGTCTGTCTGTCTGTGTGTCTGTCTGTCTCTCTCTCTCTCTCTCTCTGTTTGTCTTTCTGTCTGTCTGTCTATCTGCCTGTCTGCCTGTCTGGCACCTCATTTTCCCAACACTCCTGCTGCTGCTCCTGACATCCTCTCCTGCTCTCGTCACTGAACCATGGTTGTTCACTTGGCTTGACGGGAATGGTAGAGTGGGGGATAGGCCGGGACAGAGGCTACAGATTGTGGTTGAACACAATTGTGCTGCTGGTGGCCCACAGAGCCTCATGGATGTTTTGAGCTGCTGGGTCTGGTCTGAATCTATCCCATTGAACACAATGGTAGCGCCACACGACACGATGGAGGGTGAGCACAGAGTGAAGACAGCTCCTTGTCTTCACAAGGACTGTGCGCTGGTCTCTCCTGTCAACGGAGACAGAGATATTCGCGAGGGGAGGTAAAGGCAGATGTTGCCCTATTGTTGTCTCCCTCTCCACCTGTTACAGGCCAAGTCTATCGGATATGACATATACAGCTTTCCTGCCTCGGTCAGTTGTGGTCCTACTGAGACACTCTTGGTGATGGACAATGTTGTCTCCCAACCTGACTCTTTTGTGTGCACTCATTGCTTCTGTGAGTGGCTGTTTAACATGGAGGGGAACAGGTTGATCAGCTGAGGGAGGGTGGGTGGTGGGGATCAGTGAGACGTATCCCTCCCTGTGTTCCCCCTGATGCCATGAGACACAATGGAGCCTGGAGTCAATGTTGAGCATTGCCAGAGACAGTCCCTCCCGACTCTCTGCCTCTCTGCTGGGCACCTCTGCTTGGTGTGTCCTGCCAGTGGGACAGGACATGCCCCGGGGATGGTGATGGACGAGCCGGGGACATTGACCTTCTCTCTGTTACTGGGAGGATGACCACATCGGAGCTTCATGATTGTCCATGTGCTCCTGCCCTTCTCTGACCCACCCTCATTCCCTGTCAATATGGGGATGCACCGACCCCAATGAGAAATGAGGGGCAGTTAAGAGTTAACCACGTTGCTGTGGGTCTGGGGTCACATGTAGGTCACACCGGGTAAAGACGGCAGATTCCCTTCCCTAAGGGACATGAGTCAACCAGGTGGGTCTTCACCACAATCCACTAGTTTCACTCTCACCATCACCGCTATTTGTGTTTTATTTTAAATCCGGGGGGGTAATTTCCCCAACCCCACACCCTACAGTGAGTCTGCAGTCAGGGGCCCGGACAATCCTCCAGTTGGCATTTCCGGGGGTTGTGTTCAGCATCGTGAACTCTATCCTGTGTAGGGTCAGTGTATATCACTCACTGTGCCCAGTGAGACCATGGTCCTTCTCTGGTGTGACTGAGCTCACCCAGAGATACAGCCTCCACCCCTCCTTCTAGAGCCACTATCATCTCTCCCACCCCCTCCTATCCCCCCAAACACCCCCACCCCCAACACCCCACATCTCAATTGTCTCCCCACTCGGAACCTCCAGCCCTGCAAGATTCCCTCCCTTTTACCTCATTCCCACAACCCTCTATCAATTCCCTCTTCCCAGGGCCCCTGACCTCATTGATCCCTCACTGCCGACTATCTGCATTGCCTGGATGGGCCGAATGGCTTCCTGAGCCGTGATGACCCAGTGAATCGACCTTAATTGGGTGTTTAATTGACTCCCAGTGATTGGTATTAGCTGGAAACTAAACTACTCTCCTGTATCCAGGATTGGGATGAAAGTTTGGAGATGTCTGCAATGCAATGTGTGTATAAAGAGTTCCATGTCGGTCATCAGAGCTGAAGCGCAAATCAGTCACTATGAGCAGTTTACCGGCCTGTTAAATATTTCCCTGGAACACGGAACTGAGTGGACACCTGGTGCCATCCTGTCTGACAGCCTTGAACAAGGTGTGAGGATCTGACAGGAATGAATCAGCACAGGATAGGGTCCAGCAGCTCACTGCCCGTCTGTGTGGACAATACACAGGCTTTAATCTTCTAAATATCCTCAGCAGCCCCTCCAGGGCTCTCACATCCTCCCTCATGTGTGGTGATCAGAGCTGGATGTATTAATCTAGCTGCGGCCTAACCAGGGCTTTATAATTGTTCAGAGTATCTTCCCCTGATTTTGTACTCAGTACCTGTATTTTTGAGTGTCAGGCAATGACCATCTGCAACATGGGAGAATCTAACCATCGCCCCTTGACATTCAATGCCATTGCCATCGATGAATCCCCCACTAACTTCATCCTGGGGGTTACCATTGACCAGAAACTGAACAGGACCAGCCAAATAAATACCGTGGCTACAAGAGAAGGTCAGAGGAAGGGAATCCTGCGGAGATTAACTCATCTCCTGACTCCCCAAATCCTGTCCACCATCGACAATGCACACGTCAGGATTGTGATGGAAGAATCTCCACTTGCCTGGATGAGTGCAGCTCCCACAACACTCAAGAAGCTCTACACTATCCAGGACAAAGCAGCCCCACTTGATCAGCACCCGATCCACAAACATTCACTCCCACCACCATCGACGCGCAATAGCAGCAGTGTCTACATGCTCCAATCTGACAAACAGCCCTTTACTCCAAGAGCACTTGTGCTGGATCATCGGCTGAGGGAGGGCAGTAGACGAGAATCAGAAGGAGCCATTTTCTTGCCCATGTTTGACCTGATGTCATGGGTCAATATTGAGGACTGCAATGGAAACTCACTCCCGCCTGCAGAGCACTGAGTCACTGTCGGTGGGACAGGGACATACCCAGGGATGGTGATGGACACATCTGGGACAATGGCTCTGAGGCATGACTCTGTGAAAATGATTATGCTGGAGCTACAGGACCTGAATGTGGCCCTTCCATTGTCTGACCTCCCCCTTCCCTCTCTGTCAATGTGGAGACACACCGATCCGAGTGAGAAATGAGACACGGACAAGAGTCGGTGACCAACGCAGGCAGTTTTATTCACATGATCCAGGAACCAGTGGGTCAGGGTGCACGGGCCCTACACAGACCGTGGAGCCTCGGGGCGGTGCTGGGGTCACGGGCATTGGACCTGGTGGTGGAGTCACGGGCCTTGCTGACCCAGACACGATTCCTCCTTTTATGATTCGCTTCACCACGCAGCATTCATACAACCAAGAGCACTTCTTCCGTATCAAACCCTCGTTTCTGCGGCATTTTCCCAACCGACAGGTTCCCCCTCGTATATTCCAACAACCTGAAATGCAGAAAGGAATCCGCTGTTGATGCCACCAGAAAGGACTCTCGACTCTCACTCAAACATTTATTATGCATCACTCTAAACTTTATTGCACTATTGTTAGTTTGGTCTTTCAGGACGAGGCAATGGCCTGGAGAACAGGACTACTCACAGCTCTCTATGGGTGATGTAACCAAGCGACATGGAGAGCAGAACTGTCCACAGTGACCCAATGTTGGCTAACCAAGAAATATGAAGGCCACACATGTGCACAGTGCTGCGAGTGTGGCCTCACTAGGGAATATGCAGGCCACACATGTGCACAGTGCTCCGAGTGTGGCCTCACTAGGGAATATGCAGGCCACACATGTGCACAGTGCTCCGAGTGAGGCCTCACTAGGGAATATGCAGGCCACACATGTGCACAGTTCTCCGAGTGTGGCCTCACTAGGGAATATGCAGGCCACACATGTGCACAGTGCTCCAAGTGAGGCCTCACTAGGGAATATGCAGGCCACACATGTGCACAGTGCTCCGAGTGAGGCCTCACTAGGGAATATGCAGGCCACACATGTGCACAGTGCTACGAGTGTGGCCTCACTAGGGAATATGCAGGCCAGACACGTGCACAATGCTCTGAGTGTGGTTTAACCGAGGAATATGGAGACCTCAACTGTGCAGAGTGCTCCAAGTGTGGTCTCACGGAGGGATATGGAGACTTCAACTTTGCAGAGTGCTCCGAGTGTGGTCTAACTGAGGGATATGGAGATCGGAACTGTGCACAGTGCTCCAAGTGTGGTCTGACTGAGGGATATGGAGATCGGAACTGTACACAGTGCTCCGAGTGTGCTCTAACCGAGGGTTATGGAGACTTCAACTGTGCACAGTGCTCCGAGTGTGGTCTATCCGAGGGTTATGGCGACTTCAACTGTGCGCAGTGCTCCGAGTGTGGTCTAACTGAGGGATATGGAGATCGGAACTGTGCACAGTGCTCCGAGGGTGGTCTAACCGAGGGATATGGAGATTGGAACAATGCACAGTGCTCCAAGTGTGGTCTAACTGAGGGATATGGAGATCGGAACTGTGCACAGTGCTCCGAGTGTCGTCTAACAAGGGGCTATGCAGACCTCAACTGTGGTAAAAACCTGCAACATCTTGGAATTTTGTTGCAATTTTAAGTTTCCGTGGGGTCAATTTTGGAGGTTGGAGCACAGTTAAACAAAAATAAATATAATTTACAAACTTTTCAAGCATTCCCACGCTGGGATTGAAGGGTTTTGGTCCCAAGGTACGGTTCATGTTCCAGAACCAAGCTGCAGAAATGGATTTAAATACAGATCAACAATGATCCAATCGAATGGCAGCACATGTTTGAGTGGGTGAATGGCCTATTCCTGTTCCTGTGAATGGTTTCATAGATTGGTGACTGAGAGATTCACTGACCTGCGTAAATATAGTTTTCAGCGATGATGTGTCCCAGCACCAAGCACCAGCACCAAGAGCAGTGCTTTCCTCATCTTCCATTGAGCTCCTCAGAGCCACACTGAACTGCCTGGGCTACAGGAGCTCCTTATATGAACTCAGAGTATAATCTGTAGTTAATAATCACACACACACCCACACCCCCACCCACACCCCCACACCCACACCCCCACACCCCCACACTCACAACCCCACCCCCACACCCCTACCCACACCCCCATACCCACACCCCCACACCCCCACACTCACAACCCCGCCCCCACAACCACACCCCAACCACACCCACACCCACACCCACACCCCCACACCCCCACACCCACACCCCACACACCCACACTCACAACCCCGCCCCCACACCCACACCCCAAACACACCCACACCCACACCTCCACACCCCCACATCCACACCCCCACACCCACACCCCCAACTCCACACCCACAACCCCACCACCCCCGCACCCACACACCCACACCCACAACCCCTCACTCCCCACACCCACACCCCCACCCACACCCACACCCCCACACCCCCACACCCACACCCCACACACCCACACTCACAACCCCGCCCCCACACCCACACCCCAACCACATCCACACCCACACCTCCACACCCTCACATCCACACCCCCACACCCACACCCCCAACTCCACACCCACAACCCCACCACCCCCACACCCACACACCCACACCCACAACCCCTCACTCCCCACACCCACACACCCACCCCCACGGCCACACCCACACCCTCACCCCCACACCCACACCCCCACCACCCCCACACCCACAACCCCAACACCCCCACACCCACAAGCTAACCACCCCCACATCCACAACATCACCAACCCCCACAAACACAACCCCTAAAACCAGGCAACCACAGGCCCACCCCCACCTCCCCAACACACTCAACCACACCAGATCTGTGCACAATGTTCCAGGTGTGGCCTTAAATAGTCATATGGAGACCAGAACTATTCACAGTCCTCCAAGAGTGGTCAAACCGAGAGATATGGAGAGCTGAACTGTGCACAGTTCTCCAGGTGTGGTCTAACCGAGGGATATGGAGGATCTAACCGAGGGTCAGCACGTCGATGAGAAGCACAAGGCGACTAGGAAAGCTGTTTGGGTTTCCATCGGGAAGGATGATTATTTTCCTTTTAAAGGTGATTTATGGAAGGGTGCTAAACTGAGATGGACAGCTTTCTGTTTGGGAAAAGTCTTAAGGGTTATGGAACAAAGATGGGCAGATGAAGTTAAGACAACAATTGATTAGTAGCATGAAGAGGCTGAATGGCCTCCTCTTCATTCCCTGAATGTTTCTGCTGTGTCACTCCTGGGAGAGTGGTACTCACGCTGCTTTTTTGCACTCAAGACTCCACCCTCAGCGATGGACTGTAGCAGCACCAGGAGTCCAAGCAGCAAGAGCAGTGCTTTCCTCATCTTCCGCTGATCCTCTCAGAGTCACAATGAGATGACAGGATTACGGCTGCCCTTTATATCAACGCATGGATCATTCCGTAGTTAATATTCACACAACCACATGGTGAGCACTGGCTCCAACTTGAGCTTGTTAAAGGAGCTGTTCATTAACTGAGACCATCAGTTTCTCGAGTGAAAGACTAAATGTTCCTCCCAAGGCTTCCTTTAATTCAATATTATTCAGAGAGACAGATCTGTGTAATGATTGAAATGTTGGAGGTTTAAAGGGATGCCTCACTGTGTTTAAAGTAAATATATTTTTGCAATGTAGGGGTCCATTTGGCCCATTGAGTCTCTGCTGGCTCTTTGGTAGATCTACTAAATTATGCCTCCTCAACCTGTTCTCTTCACCCACCGCCCCACCATTATGTTCCCAGTCAATTATTGATACAATTCCCCTTTGATAAGTTGCAATTGAATCTGCTTCCATTATCCGTTCGGGCAGCACATTCCAGATCACAACAACTCTTTGTGTCAAAAGGAATTCTCCTCATCTTCCTTCTCGTTCAACTGCTAAACATTTTAATTTGTTTCCAATTAGTTTCTAATCTCCCGACGTTGAAATTATCCCAGTGTCCAAGTATAAGAACAGTTGGAGAGTTCCCCCTCAACTGAGGTCAATCGAGTGATATGGAGGCCATGTCTGTGCACTGTGCACCGAGTGTGGTCTAACTGAGGGATATGGAGACCAGAACTGTGTACAATGCTCAAAGTGTGGTCTATCCACAGTATATGGAGACCAGAACTGTGCACAGTTCTCCAAGTGTGGTCTATCCTTTGCAGGGCCAGTGTACCACTCACTTCTCCTAATGAGGCCATGATCCTTCTCTGGTGTGACTGAGCTCACCCAGAGGTACAGCCTCCACCCTCCCCTTCTAGAGAACCTAGCTCCTCTCCCACCTGCCCCCTCACATCTTTATTGCCGACACACTCAGTATATTGAACCCAGGAAATTCTGATCTCAATTTCCTCATTCCCACAAAACCCTAGTCATTTCCTCTTCCCAGGAATCCTGTCTTTGTTTATCCCTCACTGCCGTCTATCTCCATGGACTGGATGGGCCGAATGGCTTCCTGAGCCGTGATGACTCTATGAACCTCCCTTTAATGGGTCTTCTATTGTCTCCCAGTGATGGACATTAGCCGGAGACGAAACTACTCTCCGGTATCCAGGAGTGGGATGAAAGTTTGGAGATGTCTGGAATGCAATGAGTGGATAAAGAGTTCCATGCGAGAATCAGAGTTGAAGCTCACATCAGTCACTTTGAGCAGTTTACCGGCCTGTTAAATATTTCCCTGGAACACGGAACTGACCGGACACCAGGTGCCATCCTGTCTGACAGCCTTGAACAAGGTGTGAGGATCTGACAGGAATGAATCAGCACAGGATAGGGTCCAGCAGCTCACTGCCCGTCTGTGTGGACAATACACAGGCTTTAATCTTCTAAATATCCTCAGCAGCCCCTCCAGGGCTCTCACATCCCCCCTCATGTGTGGTGATCAGAGCTGGATGTATTAATCTAGCTGCGGCCTAACCAGGGCTTTATAATTGTTCAGAGTATCTTCCCCTGATTTTGTCCCCAATACCTGTATTTTTGAGTGTCAGGCGATGACATTTGCAACAAGGGAGAATCTAACCATCACCCCTTGATATTCAATGCCATTACCATCACTGAATCCCCCACTAACTTCATCCTGGGGGCTACCATTGAGCAGAAACTGAACTGGACCAGCCATATAAATACGGTGTCTACAAGGGCAGGTCAGAGGCTGGGAATCCTGCGGAGAATAACTCACCTGCTGACTCCCCAAAACCTGTCCACCATCGACAAGGCACCTGTCAGGACTATGATGGAATACTTCCCATTTGCCTGGGCAAGTGCGGCTCGCACAACACTCAAGAAGCTCGAAACCATCCGGGACAAAGCAGCCCTGCTTGTTTGGCAACCCATTCAACAAATATTCAATCCTTCCACCACCAACGCACAGCAGCAGCAGTGTGTACCATCTACAAGATGCACTGCAGTGACTCACCAAGGCTCCTCCGATTGCGCTGCCCAAATCCACCTCCTCTACCATCTAGAAGGACAAGGGCAGCAGACACATGGGAACACCACCAGCTGGAATTTCCCCTCTGAGCCACTCACCATCCTGACTTGGAAATTTATCGGCCGTTCCTTCACTCTCGCGGGTTAAAATCCTGGATCTCCCTACCTAACAGCGCTGTGGGTGTACCTCCACCACAGGGACTGCAGCGGCTCACCGCCATCTTCTCAAGGGGCAATTTGGGAGGGGCATTAAATGTTGGCCTAGCCAGCGATGCCCACATTCCATGAATAAATTTTAAAGAATGAATCCCAATACTCTCCACGCTTCACTAACTGCTCTCTGTGTGGACAAACAGCCCTTTACTCCAAGAGCACGTGTGCTGGATCATCGGCTGAGGGAGGGCAGTAGACGAGAATCAGAAGGAGCCATTTTCTTACCCATTTTGACCTGATGTCATGAGTCAATATTGAGGACTCCAATGGAAACTCCCTCCCGCCTGCAGAGCACTGAGACACTGCCGGTGGGACAGGGACATACCCAGGGATAGTGATGGACACGTCTGGGACAATGACTCTGAGGCATGACTCTGTGAAAATGACTCTGCTGGAGCTACAGGACCTGAATGTGGCCCTGCCATTGTCTGACCTCCCCCTTCCCTCCCTGTCAATGTGGAGACACACCGATCCGAGTGAGAAATGAGACACGGACAAGAGGCGGTGACCAACGCAGCCAGTTTTATTCACATGATCCAAGAACCAGTGGGTCAGGGGGCACGGGCCCTACACAGTCCGTGGAGCCTCTAGACGGTGCTGGAGTCATGGGCCTTGCTGACAGGTCAAACCCTCGTTTCTGCAGCTCTCTCCCCATTGACAGGTGCCCCCTTTAATTCTGTCACATGCAGAGAAAAAACCTGAAATGCAGAAAGGAATCCGCTGTTGATTCCACCAGTATGGACCCTCAAATCTCACTCAAACATTTATTATGCATCACCCTAAATGTTGAAGTCCCCCTTTAACTACCACATACCGATATTGCACTGTTGCCTGTTTGGAATGTGAGGCCTTGACAAAGGACATGGAGAACAGGACTACTCACAGCATTCGATGGGTGGCCTAACCAAGCGATATGGAGAGCAGAACTGAGCACAGTACTTCAAGTATGGTCCAGCAGAGGGATATGAAGACCAGAACTCTGCACAGGGCTCCAAGTTTTTTCAAAAGATGGATATGGAGGCCAAGACCTTGCAAAATGCTCCGAATGTGGTCTAACCGAGGGATATGTAGACCAGAACTCTGCACAGTGCTCCAAGTGTGGCCATGCCAAGTGATATGGTGAGCAGATTTGTGCACAGTGCTCCAAGTGCCCTCAACCGAGGGAAATGGAGTCCAAAACTGTGCACAGTGCTCCGAGTTTCGTCTAACGGAGAGATTTGGAGACCAGAACTGTGCACGGTGCGACAAGTCTGGTCTAACTGAGGGATCTGGAGAGCAGAACTGTGCACATTGCTGTAAGTGCAGCCAGGCCAAGGGATATGGAGACCGTAACTGTGTCTTGTGCTCCAAGTGTCGTCAACAGATGGATATGGAGGCCAAAACTGTGCACAGCGCTCCGAGTGTGGCCAGGCCAAGGGATATGGAGACCAGAACTGTGTACAATGCTCCTCATGTGGACAGGCCAAGGGACATGGAGAGCAGAAATGTGCACAGTGCTCCAAGTGTTGTCAACTGAGGGATATGGAGGTCAAAACTGTGCACAGTGCTCCGAATGTGTTGTCACTGAGGGATCCGGAGACCAGAACTGTGCACAGCGCTCTAAGCGTGGCCTGGCCAAGGGATATGGAGATCATAACTGTGTCTATTGCTCCAGGTGTTCCTGAACAGAGGGATATGGAGGCCAGAACAATGCACAGTGCTCAAAGTGTCTCCAATCGAGTGATGTGGAGGCCAAAACTTTGCACAGTGCTCCGAGTGTGGAATAACTGAGGGATTTGGAGAGCAGAACTGTGCACAGTGCTCCAAATGTTGTCTAACCAAGGGATATGGAGACCAGAACTGTGCACAGTGCTCCAGCTGTAATCCTTCCGAGGGATAAGGAAACCAGAACTGTGCACAGTCCTCCAAGTGTAACCAGGCCAAGGGATATGGAGACCCAAGCTGTCCACAGTGCAACAAGTGTGGTCTAATTGTGGGATATGAAGACCAGAGCTATGCACAGTGCCCAGATATAGTTCAACCAAGGGTTTGGAGACCAGAATTGTGAACAGTGCCCAGGTGTGGTCTAACCGAGGGATATGAAAGTCAAAACTGCGCAGTGCTCTGAGTGTGGACTACCGAGGGATATGGAGGACAAAACTCCCAGCCCAGTGCTGCAGATGTGGTCCAAACCAGGGATATGGAGAGCAGAACTGTCCACAGTGCTCCAGGTGTGTCAGGCCAAGGGATATAGAGGCCCGAACGGTGCACAGTGCTCTAAGTGTGGTCTAACCGAGCGATACAGAGACAAGAACTGTGCACAGTGCTCCACGTGTGGCCTATCCTTTGTAGGGTCAGTGTATCACTCACTGCTCCCAATGAGACCCTGATCCTTCTCTTGTGTGAGTGAGCTCACCCAGAGATAAAGTCTCTATCCCTCATTCCAAAAACCCCGATCTCCTCTCCCACCCGCCCCCTCACATCTTATTTCTCTCCCCACTCGGTTCCTCCAACACTGGAAAATCTGATCTCTACTACCTCATACCCACAACCATAAGACCATGAGACATAGGAGCAGAAATTAGGCCATTCGGCCCATCCAGTCTGCTCCGCCATTCAATCATGGCTGATAAGTTTCTCAACCCCATTCTAACGCCTTCTCCCCGTAACCTTTGATTCCCTTACCAATCAAGATCTATCTCAGTCTTCAATACACTCAATGACCTGGCCTCCACAGCCTTCTGTGGCATTGAATTCCATAGATTCACCACTCTCTGGCTAAAGAAGTTTCTCCTCATCTCTGTTCTAAAAGCTCTTCCCTTTACTCTGAGGCTGTGCCCTCGGGTCCTAGTCTCTCCTACTAATGGAAACATCTTCCCCACGTCCACTCTATCCAGGCCTTTCAGTATTCTGTAAGTTTCAATCAGATCTCCCCGCCTCATCCTTCTAAACTCCATCGAGTATAGACCCAGAGTCCTCAAACGTTCCTCATATGTTAAGTCTTTCATTCCTGGGATCATTCTCGTGAACCTCCTCTGGGATCCTCTCCAGGGCCAGCACATCCTTCCTGAGATACGGGGCCCAAAATTGCTCACAATATTCTAAATGTGGTCTGACCAGAGCCTTATAAAGCCTCAGCAGCACATCCCTGTTTTTAGATTCTAGTCCTCTCGAAATAAATGCCAACATTGCATTTGCCTTCCTAACTACCGACTCAACCTGCAAGTTAACCTTAAGAGAATCCTGGACTAGGACTCCCAAGTCCCTTTGCACTCCAGATTTCTGAATCCTCTCCCCATTTAGAAAATAGTCTATGCCTCTATTCTTCCTACCAAAGTGCATGACCTCACACTTGCCCACGTTGTATTCCATCTGCCACTTCTTTGCCCATTCTCCTAACCTGTCCAAATCCTTCTGCAGCCTCCCCGCCTCCTCAATACTACCTGTCCCACCACCTATCTTTGTATCATCTGCAGACTTAGCCAGGATGCCCTCAGTTCCTTCATCTAGATCATTAATGCATAAAGTGAAAAGTTGTGGTCCCAACACTGACCCCTGCAGAACTCCACTAGTCACCGCCTGCCATCCTGAGAAAGACCCCCTTATCCCCACTCTCTGCCTCCTGCCAGACAGCCAATCTTCTATCCATGCTAGTACCTTGCCTCTAACACCATGGGCTCTTATCTTACTGAGCAGCCTCCTGTGCGGCACCTTGTCAAAGGCCTTCTGGAAGTCCAAGTAGATAACATCCGTTGGCTCTCCTTTGTCTAACCTACTCGTTACCTCCTCAAAGAATTCTAACAGATTTGTCAGGCATGACCTCTCCTTGATGAAACCATGCTGACTTTGCCCGATTTTACCATGCACTTCCAAGTATTCTGACATCTCATCCTTAATAATGGACTCTAAAATCTTGCCAACGACCGAGGTCAGGCTAATCGGCCTGTAATTTCCCATCTTTTGCCTCACTCCCTTTTAAACAGGGGGGTTACATTAGCTATTTTCCAGTCCTCTGGGACCCTCCCTGACTCCAGTGATTCCTGAAAGATCGCCACTAATGCCTCCACTATCTCTTCAGCTATCTCCTTCAGAACTCTGGTGTGTAATCCATCTGGCCCAGGTGATTTATCCACCTTCAGACCTTTCAGTTTTCCTAGCACCTTCACCTTGGTAATGGCCACCATACTTACCTCTGTCCCCCGACTCTCTTGAACTTTGGGGATGTCACTCGTGTCTTCCACTGTGAAGACTGACGCAAAGTACCTATTCAGTTCCTCCGCCATTTCTTTGTTCCCCACTACTACTTCTCCAGCGTCATTTTCCAGCGGCCCAATGTCCACTTTTGCCTCTCTCTTACCCTTTATATATCTAAAAAAACTCTTGCAATCTTCTTTTATATTACTGGCTCGTTTACCCTCATATTTAATCTTCTCCCTCCTTATTTCTTTTTTAGTTGTGCTCTGTTGGTCTTTGTAGGCTTCCCAATCCCCTGGTTTCCCATTGCTCTTCGCCGCATTGTATGCTTTCTCTTTAGCTTTTATGCTGTCCCTGACTTCCCTTATCAGCCATGGATGCCTCGTCCTCCCTTTAGTATGCTTCTTCTTCCTAGAGATGAATTTTTGCTGTGTCTCCCAAATTACCCCAGAAACTCCTGCCATTGCTGTTCCACTGTCTTTCCTGCTAGGTGCATCTCCCAGTCAATTCTGGCCAGCTCCTCCCTCATGCCTCTCTAGTTACCTTTATTCAACTGTAATACTGTTACATCTGATTCCAGCTTTTTCCTCTCAAATTACAGGGTAAATTCTACCATATTATGGTCACTTCCTCCTAAGGGTTCCTTCACCTTAAGCTCCCTTATCAAATCTGCCTCATTACACATCACTAAACCTAAAATTGCCTGTTCCCTAGTGGGCTCCACCACAAGCTGCTCCAAAAAGCCATCTCGTAGACATTCCACAAATTCCTTTTCTTGGGATCCACTGCAAGCCTGATTTTCCCAGTCTACCTGCATATTGAAATCCCCCATGATCACTGTAACCTTGCCTTTCTTACACGCCTTTTCTATCTCCTGGTGTATATTGTGCCCCACAGCCTGACTACAGTTCGGAGGCTTGCACATAAACCCCATTATGTTCTTTTTACCTATGCGGTTCCTCAACTCTACCCACACAGATTCTACATCATCTAACCCTACATCATTTCTTCCTATCGATTTAATTTCATTTCTTACTAAAAAAGCAACTCCACCCCCTCTGCCAACCTGCCTATCTTTTTGATAGGATGTATATCCTTGGATATTTAGCGCCCAGTCCTGATCCCCTTGTAGCCATGTCTCCGTGATGCCCACCACATCACACCTGCCAATTTCAATCTGCGCCACAAGCTCATTTACCTTATTTCGTATACTGCGTGCATTCAGATACAAGACCTTCAGTCCTGTATGTCCCATCCCCTTTCTCATTGTTGTCCCTTTGTCTGATGTGCTTCAAGTTAGATTCCTAGCCCTTTCCAAACACTCTATCCTGGTTCAGTTTCTGGTCAATAGTAACCCCCCGGATGAAGTTAGTGGGGGCTTCAGCGATGGTAATGGCATTGAATGTCAAGGGGCGATGGTTAGATTCTCCCTTGTTGCAGATGGTCATTACCTGACACTCAAAAATACAGGTATTGGGGACAAAATCAGGGGAAGATACTCTGAACAATTATAAAGCCCTGGTTAGGCCGCAGCTAGATTAATACATCCAGCTCTGAACACCACACATGAGGGAGGATGTCAGAGCCCTGGAGGGGCTGCTGAGGATATTTAGAAGATTAAAGCCTGTGTATTGTCCACACAGACGGGCAGTGAGCTGCTGGACCCTATCCTGTGCTGATTCATTCCTGTCAGATCCTCATACCTTGTTCAAGGCTGTCAGACAGGATGGCACCTGGTGTCCGGTCAGTTCCGTGTTCCAGGGAAATATTTAACAGGCCGGTAAACTGCTCAAAGTGACTGATTTGTGCTTCAACTCTGATTGCCGACATGGAACTCTTTATACACACATTGCATTCCAGACAGCTCCAAACTTTCATCCCATTCCTGGATACAGGAGAGTAGTTTCGTCTGCAGCTAATGCACATCACTGGGAGACAATTGAAGACCCATTAAAGGGAGGTTCATAGAGTCATCACGGCTCAGGAAGCCATTCGGCCCATCCAGTCCATGCAGATAGAAGGCAGTGAGGGATAAACGAAGACAGGACACCTGGGAAGTGTGAATGGAGAGGGGGTTTTGGCAATGAGGTAATAGAGAGCAGAATTTCCAGGGTTGGAGGTACCGAGTGGGGCAGCAATAAAGATGTGAGGTGGCGGGTGGGAGAGGAGCTAGGTACTCGAGAAGGGGAGTGATAATTTCAATGTCAGGAGATAAGAAACTAATTGGAAACAAATTTAAATGTTTAGCAGTTGAACGAGAAGGAAGATGAGGAGAATTCCTTTTGACACAAAGAGTTGTTGTGATCTGGAATGTGCTGCCCGAACGGATAATGGAAGCAGATTCAATAGCAACTTATCAAAGGGGAATTTTATCAATAATTGACTGGGAACATAATGGCGGGGCGGTGGGTGAAGAGAACATGTTTGGGAGCCAAAGTTCACAGTTCTGGTCTCCATATCCCTCTGTTAGACCACATCTGGAGCAACGTGCAAACTTCTGGTCTCCATATCCCTTAGTTAGACCACATCTGGAGCACTGTTCACAGTTCTGGGGTCCATATCCCTCAGTTCGAAAACAGTTGTTCCACTGGGTACAGTTCTGCTCTCCATATCCCTTGGTTAGGCTTCCCATAGAGCCCTGTGCACTGTTCTGTTTTCCATGTCCTTTGTCCATGCCTCACAGACCAAACTGACGATTGTGTTTTGGAAAGTCACCGTATTCCTGATGTCAGTAATTGGGGGAACAGCACTGTCTACATGCTCCAATCTGACAAACAACCCTTTACCCCAAGAGCACTTGTGCTGGATCATCGGCTGAGGGAGGGCAGTAGACGAGAATCAGAAGGAGCCATTTTCTTGCCCATGTTTGACCTGATGTCATGAGTCAATATTGAGGACCAGGAACCAGTGGATCAGGGGTCACGGGCCCTACACAGTCCGTGGGTCCTCTAGACGGTGCTGGAGTCACGGGCCTTGCTGACCCAAACGTGATTCCTCCTTTTATGATTCGCTTCACCACGCAGCATTCATACAACCAATAGCACTTGTGGCGTGTCAAACCCTCGTTTCTGCAGCACTGTCCCCATTTACAGGTGCCCCCTTTAATTCTGTCACATGCAGAGACAACACCTGAAATGCAGAAAGGAATCCGCTGTTGATGCCACCAGTAAGGACCCTCGACTCTCACTCAAACATTTATTATGTATCACCCTAAATGTTGAAGTCCCCCTTTCACTGCCACATCCCGATATTGCACTATCGTCAGTTGGTCTGTGAGGCCTAGACAAAGGACATGGAGAACAGGACTACTCTCAGCGTTCGATGGGTGGCCTATTCAAGCAAAATGGAGAGCAAAACTGAGCACAGTGCTTCTGGTGTGGTCCAACTGAGGAATTTTGAGACCTGAAGTCTGCACAGTGCTCCGGGTGTGGCTGAACAGAGGGATATGGAGACCAGAAATCTGCACATTGCTCCATGTATCGTCAAGCGATGGATATGGAGGCCAAAACTTTGCACAATGCTCCAAGTGTGTCTAACTGAGGGATATGGAGAGCAGATCTGTGCACAGTGCTCCAAGTGTGGTCACGCCAAGGGATATGGAGAGCAGATCTGCGCACAGTGCTCCAAATGTAGCCTAACCGGCGGACATGGAGTCCAAAACTGTGCACAGTGCTCCGAGTATGGTCAACCGATGGATATGGATGCTAAAACTATGCACAGAGCTCCGAGTGTGGTCTAACGGAGGGATTTGGAGACCAGAACTGTGCACAGAGCTCCAAGTGTAACCAGGCCAAGGGATATGGAGACCAAAACTGTGCACAGTGCACCGAGTGTGGCCTAACACTGGGATATGAAGACCAGAACTTTGCAAAATGCCCAGATGTAGTCGAACCAAGTGTTTGGAGACCAGAATTGTGAACAGTGCCCAAGCGTCGTCAACCGAGGGATATGAAGGTCAGAACTGCGCAGTGCTGAGTGTGGACAACCGAGGGAAATGGAGGACAAAACTGTGCCCAGTGCTGCAGATGTGGTCCAAACGAGGGATATGGAGAGCAGAACTGTCCACAGTGCTCCGGGTGTGTCAGGCCAAGGGATATAGAGGCCCGAACGGTGCACAGTGCTCTAAGTGTGGTCTAACCGAGCGATACAGAGACAAGAACTGTGCACAGTGCTCCACGTGTGGCCTATCCTTTGTAGGGTCAGTGTATCACTCACTGCTCCCAATGAGACCCTGATCCTTCTCTTGTGTGACTGAGCTCACCCAGAGATAAAGTCTCCATCCCTCATTCCAAAACCCCGATCTCCTCTCCCACCCGCCCCCTCACATCTTATTTCTCTCCACACCTGGTTCCTCCAACCCTGGAAAATCTGCTCCCTACTACCTCATTCCCACAACCCTCTATCTATTCCCTCTTCCCAAGTGTGCTCACCTCATTGATCCCTCACTGCCATCTATCAGCATGGACTAGATGGGCTGAATGGAATCCTGAGATGGCAGATTCCCTTCCCTGAGGGACATGAGTCAACCAGGTGGGTCTTCACCACAATCCACTAGTTTCACGCTCACCATCACCGCTATTTGTGTTTTATTTTAAATCCGGGGCTATAATTTCCCCAACCCCACACCCTACAGTGAGTCTGCAGTCAGGGGCCCGGACAATCCTCCAGTCGGCATTTCCGGGGGCTGTGTTCAGCATCGTGAACTCTATCCTGTGTAGGGTCAGTGTATATCACTCACTGTGCCCAGTGAGACCATGGTCCTTCTCTGGTGTTACTGAGCTCACCCAGAGATACAGCCTCCACCCCTCCTTCTAGAGCCACTATCATCTCTCCCACCCCCTCCTATCCCCCCAAACACCCCCACCCCCAACACCCCACATCTCAATTGTCTTCCCACTCGGCACCTCCAGCCCTGCAAGATTCCCTCCCTTTACCTCATTTCCACAACCCTCTATCCATTCCCTCTTCCCAGGGCCCCTGTCCTCATTGATCCCTCACTGCCGTCTATCTGCTTTGCTTGGATGGGCTGAATGGCTTCCTGAGCCGTGATGTCCCAATGAATCGACCTTAATTGGTTGTTTAATTGTCTCCCAGTGATGGACATTAGCTGGAGACTAAACTACTCTCCGTTATCCAGGATTGGGATAAAAGTTTGGAGATGTCTGGAATGCAATGTGTGTATAAAGAGTTCCATGTCGGCCATCAGAGCTGAAGCACAAATCAGTCACTATGAGCAGTTTACCGGCCTGTTAAATATTTCCCTGGAACACGGAACTGACCGGACACCAGGTGCCATCCTGTCTGACAGCCTTGAACAAGGTGTGAGGATCTGACAGGAATGAATCAGCACAGGATAGGGTCCAGCAGCTCACTGCCCGTCTGTGTGGACAATACACAGGCTTTAAGTTTCTAATTATCCTCAGCAGCCCCTCCAGGGCTCTCACATCCTCCCTCATGTGTGGTGATCAGAGCTGGATGTATTAATCTAGCTGCGGCATAAGCAGGGGTAATAAATTGTTCACTTAAGAGTAACTTCCCCTGATTATGTCCCCAATACCTGTATTTTTGAGTGTCAGGTGATGACCATCTGCAACAAGGGAGAATCTAACCATCGCCCCTAGACATTCAATGCCATTACCATCACTGAATCTCCCACTAACTTCATCCAGGGCGTTACCATCGACCAGAAACTGAACTGGACCAGCCTTATAAATACTGTGGCTACAAGAGCAGGTCAGAGGCTGGGAATCCTGCGGAGAGTAACTCACCTGCTGACTCCCCAAATCCTGTCCACCAACTACAAGGCACCAGTCAGGACTATGATGGAATACTCCTCACTTGCCTGGATGAGTGCGGCTCCCACAACACTCAAGAAGCTCGACACCATCCGAGACAAAGCAGCCCCGCTTGATCAGCACTCCATCAACTAACCATCACTCCCTCCACCACCGACGCACAGTAGCAGCAGTGTGTACCATCTACAAGATGCACCAAGGCTCCTTTGATATCGCCGCCCAAATCCACCTCCTATACCATCTAGAAGGACAAGGGCAGCAGACACATGGGAACAACACCACCTGGAATTTCCCCTCTGTGCCGCTCACCATCCTGACTTGGAAATATATCGGCCGATCCTTCACTGTCGCTGGGTCAAAATCCTTGAACTCCCTCCCTAACAGCGCTGTGGGTGTGCCTACACCACAGGGACTTCAGCGGCTCACGACCACCTTCTCAAAGGGCAATTTAGGAGGGGCATTAAATGCTGGCCTAGCCAGCGATGCCCGCATTCCATGAATGAATTTTAAACAATGAAGCCCAATACCCTCCACACTTCACTAACTGCTCTCTCATCCTGCCCTGACAAATGTCAAAGAAAAAATTTCGGAACACCCCATATCCCTCTGTCTCTGAACGCTCTTTAAAATTGTGTCATGTAGCCCATAATGCCTCTCCCTATTCCTTCTGCCAAAATGCATCACCTCATACCCCTCTCTACAAAATTCCATCTGACACTTTTCTGCCCATTCTGCCCTCCTATCTACGTCCTGTTTCCATCGATATCTATCGTCCTCACTGGTTGCCATGACTTCAAGTATTGTTTCATCGACAAGTTTTGGAATGTCACCGTATTCCTGATGTCAGTAATTGGGGGAACAGCACTGTCTACATGCTCCAATCTGGCAAACAGCCCTTTACTCCAAGAGCACTTGTGCTGGATCATCGGCTGAGGGAGGGCAGTAGACGAGAATCAGAAGGATCCAATTTCTTACCCATGTTTGATCTGATGTCATGAGTCAATATTGAGGACTCCAATGGAAACTCCCTCCCGCCTGCATAGCATTGAGTCACTGCCGGTGGGACAGGGACATACCCAGGGATGGTGATGGACACGTCTGGGACAATGGCTCTGAGGCATGGCTCTGTGAAAATGATTATGCTGGAGCTACAGGACCTGAATGTGGCCCTGCCATTGTCTGACCTCCCCCTTCCCTCCCTGTCAATGTGGAGACTCACCGATCCGATTGAGAAATGAGACACGGACAAGAGGCGGTGACCAACGCAGCCAGTTTTATTCACATGATCCAGGAACCAGTGGGTCAGGGGTCACAGGCCCTACACTGTCCGTGGAGCCTCTAGATGGTGCTGGAGTCACGGGCCTTGCTGACCCAAACGTGATTCCTCCTTTTATGATTCGCCTCACCACGCAGCATTCATACAACCAATAGCACCTTTGGCGTGTCAAACCCTCGTTTATGCAGCACTGTCCCCATTGACAGGTGACCCCTTTAATTCTGTCACATGCAGAGAAAAAACCTGAAGTGCAGAAAGGAATCCGCTGTTGATGCCACCAGTAAGGACCCTCGACTCTCCCTCAAACATTTATTATATATCACCCTAAATTTTGAAGTCCCCTTTTCACTGCCACATCCCGATATTGCGCAATCATCAGTTTGGTCAGTGAGGCCTAGGCAAAGGAGATGAAGAACAGGACTACTCACATCCTTCGATGGGTGGCTTATCCTCGATTTATGTAGAACATAACTGTGCACAGTGCTCCGAGTGTGGTCCAACTGAGGGATTTGGAATCTTAACTGTGCAATGTGCTTCAAGTGTGGCCAGGCCAAGGGAAATTGAGAGCCAAACTGTGCACAGAGCTCCAAGTGTGGCCAGGCCAATGGGTATGGAGAGCGGAGCTGTGCACAATGTTCCAAGTGCGCTCTAACAGAGTTATGAAGACCCGAATTGAACACAGTGCTCCAAATATGGTCTAACCGCGGGATATGGAGACTAGAACTGTGCACAGAGCTCTAAGTGTGGCCTAACCGAGCGATATACAGATCAGAAATGTGCCCAGTGTTCCAGGTGTTTCAGGCCGAGGGATATGGCGACCAGAACTGTGCACATTGCTCTACGTGTGGTCCAACAGAGAGATATAGAGACCAGAACTGTGCACAGTGCTCCGAGTGTGGTCTATCCTTTGCACGGCCAGTGTATCACTCTCTTCTCCAATTGAGACCATGATCCTTCTCTGGTGTGACTGCGCTCACCCACAGGTACAGCCTCTTCCCTCCCATTCAAGAGAACCTAGTTCCTCTATCACGTGACCCCTCACACCTTTATTGGCTCCCCATTCGGTACCTCCAACCTTGGAAATTCTGCACTCGATTACCTCATTCCCACCACCCCCTATCAATTCCCTCTTCCCAGGGGTCCTGTCTTCATTTATCCCTCACTGCCGTCTATCTGCATGGACTGGATGGGCTGAATGGCTTCCAGAGCCGTGATGACTCTATGATCCTCCCGTTAATGGGTCTTCAATTGCCTCCCAGTGATGGGCATTAGCTGGAGACTAAACTACTCTCCGGTATCCAGGAGTGGGATGAAAGGTTGGAGATGTCTGGAATGCAATGTGAGTATAAAGAGTTCCATGTCGGCCATCAGAGTTGAAGCGCAAATCAGTCACTTTGAGCAGTTTACTGGCCTGTTAAATATTTCCCTGGAACACGGAACTGACCGGACACCAGGTGCCATCCTGTCTGACAGCCTTGAACAAGGTGTGAGGATCTGACAGGAATGAATCAGCACAGGATAGGGTCCAGCAGCTCACTGCCCGTCTGTGTGGACAATACACAGGCTTTAATCTTCTAAATATCCTCAGCAGCCCCTCCAGGGCTCTCACATCCTGCCTCATGTTTGGTGATCAGAGCTGGATGTATTAATCTAGATGCGGCCTAACCAGGGCTTTATAATTGTTCAGAATAAGTTCACCGGATTTTGCACTCAGTACCTGTACTTATGAGTGCCAGGCAATGACCATCTCGAACAAGAGAGAATCTAACCATCGCCCCTTGACGTTCAATGGTATTACCATCTCTGAATCCCCCACTATCAAGATCCTGGGCGTTACCATGACCAGAAACTGAACTGGACCAGCCATATAAATACTGTGGTTACAAGAGCAGGTCAGAGCCTGGGGATGCTGTGGCGATTAAATCAACTCCTGACTCCCCAAAAGCCTGTCCACCATTGGCAAGGCACAAGTCAGGATTTTGTTGGAATACTCTCCACTTGCCTGGATGAGTGCAGCTCCCAATACACTCAAGAAGCTCGACACCATCCGGGACAAAGCAGCCCCGCTTGATAAGCACCCCATCCACAAACATTCATTCCCTCCTCCACCGATGCACAGTAGCAGCAGTGTGTACCATCTACAAGATACACTGCAGGAACTCACCAAGGCTCCTTCGATAGCGCTGCCCAAATCCACAAACTCTACCAGCTAGAAGGACAAGGGCAGCAGACACATGGGAACACCACCACCTGGAAGTTCCCCTCTGAGCCACTCACCATTCTGACTTGGAAATATATCGGCCGTTCCTCCACTGTCGCTGGGTCAAAATCCTAGAACTCCCTCCCTAACAGCGCTGTGGGTGTACCTACACCACAGGGACTGCAGCGGCTCACCACCACCTTCTCAAGGGGCAATTTGTGAGGGGCATTAAATGCTGGCCTAGACAGCGATGCCCACATTCCATGAATGAATTTTAAACAATGGAGCCCAATACCCTCCACGCTTCACTAACTGCTCTCTCATCCTGCCCTGCCAAATGTCAAAGATAAAATTTCGGAACATCCCATATCCCTCTGTCTCTGAACGATCTTTAAAATTGTGTCATGTAGCCCATAATGCCTCTCCCTATTCCTTCTGTCAAAATGCATCACCTCATACCCCTCTCTACAAAATTCCATCTGCCACTTTTCTGCCCATTCTGCCCTCCTATCTACGCCCTGTTTCCATCGATATCCAGGGACATACCCAGGGAGGGTGATGGACACGTCTGGGACAATGGCTCTGAGGCTTGGCTTGTGGGGGAGGGGATGTTCTAGGGGGGGTGAAATTTGCGGGTGGGGGAACTTGCGTGGGGGGCGAATTTGCGAGGGGGGGAATTTGCGGGGGGGTGAATTTGCGGAGGGGGGAATTTGTGAGGAGGAATTTGCAGGGGGGAATTTGCGGTGGGGAAGTTTGAGGCCGACATGGAACTCTTCATCCACACCTTTCATCCCACTCCTGGATACAGGAGAGTACTTCAATCTCCAGCTAATGCACATCACTGGGAGACTATAGAAGACCCATTAAAGGGAGGTTCATAGAGTCATCACGGCTCAGGAAGCCATTCGGCGCATCTAGTCGATGCAGATAGACGGCAGTGAGGGATAAACGAAGACAGGACCCCTGGGAAGAGGGAATGGATCGAGGGTTGTGGGAATGATGTAATCGAGAGCAGAATTTCCAGGGTTGGATGTACCGAGTGGGGCGGCAATTAAGATGTGAGGGGGTGGGTGGGAGAGGAGCTAGGTTCTCTAGAAGGGGAGGGTGGAGGCTGTACCTGTGGGTGAGCTCAGTCACACCAGAGAAGGATCCTGGCCCCAATGGGATAAGTGAGTCAGACCAGTTCTGGTCTCCGTATCCATTGGCCTGGCCACACTTGGAGTACTCTGCGCAGTTCTGGTTCCAAATCCCTCAGTTGGACCAAACTCGGAGCACTGTGCACAGTTTTACCCTCCATATTCCTCGGCTGACAACACTTGGAGCCCTGTGCATAGTTATGGGCTCCATGTCCTTCGGCTACACCAAGCTTGGAGCACTGGACAAAGTTCTGGTCTCCATATCTCTCGTTTGGACCACATCTGGAGCACTGTGCACAGACCTGGTCTCCCTATTCCTCAGATAGAGCGTGCTTGGAGCACTGTGCACAGTTCTGGCCGCCATATCCATCATTTAGACCAAACCTGGAGCACTGTGCACAGATCTGGTTTCATTTTCCATCGGGTAGAACACTTTTAGAGCACTGTGCACAGTTCTGGTTTCATTTACCATTGGGTAGAACACATTTGGAGCTCTGTGCACAGTTCTGGTCTCCATATCCCTCGGTTACACCGCGTGTGAAGCACTGTGCCCATTTCTGGTCTCCATATCCCTCGGTTAGACCGCGTGTGGAGCACTTTGCGCAGTTCTGGTCTCCTTATCACTCGTTTAGACTCCAGTCAGATCATTGTGCATAGTTTTGCCCTCCATATCCCTCGGTTGTCCACGCTTGGACACTGTTCACAGTTCTGGTCTCCAAGCCTGGGGTTGGACCTCATCTGGTCCACTGCGCACTGCTCTGGCCTTCATATTCCACGGTTGGACCACACTTGCTGCACTGTGGACAGTTTTGGTCTCCATATCCCTTGGCATGGCCACACTTGTAGCACAGTTCTGGTCTCCATTTCCTTCGGTTAGACCATGCTTGGAGCACTCTGTGCACAGTTCTGGTCTCCAAATCCCTCAGTTAGGCCACACTCGGAGCATTGTGCAAAGTTTTGGCCTCCATATCCATCGCTTGACGACACTTGGAGCACTGTGCACAGTTCTGGTCTCCATATCCCTCAGTTAGTCCACACTTGGAGCACTGTGCAGAGTTCTGGTCTCCATATACCTCAGTTGGACCACAATTGAAGCACTGTGCACAGTTCTGCTCTCCATATCGCTTGGTTAGGCTTCCCATCGAACGCTGTGAGTAGTCCTGTTCTCCATGTCCTTTGTCTAGGCCTCAAAGACCAAACTGACGATAGTGCAATCTCAGCATTTGGTAGTGAAAGAGGGAATTTAACATTTAAGGTGACACATAATAAATGTTTGAGGGAGAGTCGAGCATCCTTACTGGTGGCATCAACAGCGGATTCCTTTCTGCATTTCAGGTGTTGTCTCTGCATGTGACAGAATTAAAGGGGGCACCTGTCAATGGGGACAGTGCTGCAGAAACGAGGGTTTGACACGCCACAAGTGCTATTGGTTGTATGAATGCTGCGTGGTGAAGCGTATCATAAAAGGAGGAATCACGTTTGGGTCAGCAAGGCCCGTGACTCCAGCACCGTCTAGAGGCTCCACGGACTGTGTAGGGCCCGTGTCCCCTGACCCACTGGTTCCTGGATCATGTGAATAAAACTGGCTGCGTTGGTCACCGCCTCTTGTCCGTGTCTCATTTCTCACTCGGATCGGTGTGTCTCCACATTGACAGGGAGGGAAGGGGGAGGTCAGACAATGGCAGGGCCACATTCAGGTCCTGTAGCTCCAGCATAATCATTTTCACAGAGTCATGCCTCAGAGCCATTGTCCCAGACGTGTCCATCACCATCCTTGGGTATGTCCATGTCGCACCGGCAGTGACTCAGTACGTCGGTGGTGGAGGGAGTGAATGTTTGTGGCTTGGGTGCCAATCAAGCGGGGCTGCTTTGTCCTGGATAGTGTCGAGCTTCTTGAGTGTTGTGGGAGCTGCACTCATCCAGGCAAGTGGGGAGTATTCCATCATATTCCTGACTGGTGCCTTGTCGATAGTGGACAGGATTTGGGGAGTCAGGAGGTGAGTTACTCTCTGCAGGATTCCCAGCCTCTGACCTGCTCTTGAGGCCACAGTATTTATATTTCTGATCCAGTTCTGTTTTCGGTCAAATGGTAACCCCCAGGATGAAGTTAGTGGGGGATTCAGTGATGTCAATGACATTGAACGTCAAGGGGCGATGGTTAGATTCTCCCTTGTTGCAGATGGTCATTAACTGACACTCAAAAATACAGGTACTGAGTGCAAAATCAGGGGAAGATACTCTGAACAATTATAAAGCCCTGGTTAGGCTGCAGCTAGATTAATACATCCAGCTCTGATCACCACACATGAGGGAGGATGTGAGAGCCCTGGAGGAGCTGCTGAGGATATTTAGAAGATTAAAGCCTGTGTATTGTCCACACAGACGGGCAGTGAGCTGCTGGACCCTATCCTGTGCTGATTCATTCCTGTCAGATCCTCACACCTTGTTCAAGGCTGTCAGACACGATGGCACCTGGTGTCCGGTCACTTCCGTGTTCCAGGGAAATATTTAACAGGCCGGTAAACTGCTCATAGTGACTGATGTGTGCTTCAACTCTGATTCTCGCATGAAACTTTTTATCCACTCATTGCATTCCAGACAGCTCCAAACTTTCATCCCATTCCTGGATACAGGAGAGTAGTTTCGTCTCCAGCTAATGCCCATCACTGGGAAACAATTGAAGACCCATTAAAGAGGGGTCCTTGGAGTCATCACGGCTCAGGAATCCATTCAGCCCATCCAGTCCATGCAGATAGACGGTAGTGAGGGATAAACGAAGACAAAACCCCTGGGAAGAGGGAATGGATAGTGGTTTGTGGGAATGAGGTAATCGAGAGCAGAATTTCCAGGGTTGAAGGTACCGAGTGGGGCGGTAATTAAGATGTGAGGGGGCGGGTGGGAGAGGAGCTAGGTCCTCGAGAAGGGGAGTGATAATTTCAATGTCGGGAGATTAGAAAGTAACTGGAAACAATTTAAAATGATTAGCAGTAGAACGAGAAGGAAGATGAGAAGAATTCCTTTTGACACAAAGATTTGTTGTGATCTGGAATGTGCTGCCCGAACGGATAATGGAAGCAGATTCAATAGCAACTTATCAAAGGGGAATTGTATCAATAATTGACTGGGAACATAATGGCGGGGCGGTGGGAGAAGAGAACAGGTTGAGGAGGCATAATTTAGTTCATCTACCAAAGAGCCAGCAGAGACTCAATGGGCCAAATGAACCCCTACGTTGCAAAAATATATTTATTTTAAACACAGTGAAACATCCCTGTAAACCTCCAACATTTCAATCATTACACAGATCTGTCTCTCTGAATACTAATGAAATAAAGGATGACTTGGGCGGCACATTTAGTCTTTCACTCGAGAAACTGATGGTCTCAGTTAATGAACAGCTCCTTTAACAAGCTCAAGTTGGAGCCAGTGCTCACCGTGTGGTTGTGTGAATATTAACTACAGAATGCTCCATGCGTTGATATAAAGGGCAGCCGTAATCCAGTCACCTCATTGTGACTCTGAGAGGATCAGTGGAAGATGAGGAAAGCACTGCTCTTGCTGCTTGGACTCCTGGTGCTGCTACAGCCCATCGCTGAGGGTGGAGTCGTGAGTCCAAGGCAGAGCCGTGAGTATAACTCTCCCAGGAATGACACAGCAGAAACATTCAGGGAATGAAGAGGAGGCCATTCAGCCTCTTCATGCTACCAATCAATTGGCATCTTAACTTCATCCGCCCATCTTTGTTCCACAACCTTTAAGATTTTTCCCAAACAGAAAGTTGTCCATCTCAGTTTAGCACACTTCCAGAAATCACTTTAAAAGTAAAATAATCATCGTTCCCGATAAAAACCCAAGCAGCTTTCCTAGTCGCCTTGTGCTTCTCATCGACGTGCTGACCCTTGGTTAGATCCTCCATATCCCTCAGATAGACCACACCTGGAGAACTGTGCACAGTTCTGGTCTCTGTATCTCTCAGTTAGACCACAACTGGAGCAGTGTGCACAGTTCTGGTCTCTATATCTCTCAGTTAGACCACACTTGGAGAACTGTGCACAATTCTGCTCTCCATATCTCTCAGTTATACCACAACTGGTGCAATGTGCACATTTCTGGTCTCCATATCCCTTGGTTAGATCACACCCTGGTCCACTGGGTACAAATCTGCTCTCGATATCCCTTGGTTAGGCGTCCCATAGAGCCCTGTGCGCTTTTCTGTTTTCCATGTCCTTTGACTAGACCTCACAGACCAAACTGACGATTGTGTAATATCGGGATGTGGCAGTGAAAGGGCGACTTCAACATTTAGGGTGACACAGAATAAATGTTTGAGCGAGAATGGAGGGTCCTTACTGGTGGCTTCACAGAGGATTAATTTCTGCATTTCAGCTTGGCTCTCTGGATGTGATTCGATTCGAAGGGGTATCGGTGGAAGACGACGCTGCTACAGATATTTGATTTGGTATCGCAACAAGTGCTATTGGTCGCGCAGATGCTTCCAGGGATTTGTGACCAAGGCCAGTGACTCCAGCACCGTCTAGAGGCTCCACGGACTGTGTAGGGCCCGTGCCCCCTGACCCACTGGTTCCTGGATCATGTGAATAAAACTGGCTGTGTTGGTCACCGCCTCTTGTCCGTGTCTCATTTCTCACTCGGAAGGAGTAGTTTCCTTTGGAGTCCCCAATGTTGACTCATGACATGAGGTCAAACATGGGCAAGAAAATGGATCCTTCTGATTCTCGTCTACTGCCCTCCCTCAGCTGATGATCCAGCACAAGTGCTCTTGGAGTAAAAAGCTGTTTGTCAGATTGGAGCATGTAGACAGTGCTGTTCCCCCAATTACTGTCATCAGGAATACGGTGACATTCCAAAACTTGTCGATGAAACAATACTTGAAGTCATGGCAACCAGTGAGGACGATAGATATCGATGGAAACAGGACGTAGATAGGAGGGCAGAATGGGCAGAAAAGTGGCAGCTGGAATTTTGTAGAGAGGGGTATGAGGTGATGCAATTTGACAGAAGGAATAGGGAGAGGCATGAAGAGGGCTTCATTTCTTAAAATTTATTTATGGGATATGGGCATCGCTGGCTAGGCCGGCATTTAATGCCCCTCCCAAATTGCCCCTTGAGAAGGTGGTGGTGAGCCGCTGAAGTCCCTGTGGTGTAGGTACATCCATAGCGCTGTTAGGGAGGGAGTTCCAGGTTTTCGACCCAGCGACAGTGAACGACCGGCCGATATATTTCCAAGTTAGATTGGTGAGTGACTTGTAGAGGAACTTCCAGGTGGTGGTGTTCCCATGTGTCTGCTGCCCGGGTCCTTCTAGATGGTAGAGGTCATGGATTTGGGCAGAGCGATCGAAGGAGTCTTGGTGAGTTGCTGCAGTGCATCTTGTAGATGGTACACACTGCAGCTACTGTGCGTCGGGGTTGGAGGGAGTGAATGTTTGTGGATGGGGTGCTGATCAAGTGGGGCTGCTTTTTCCTGGACGGTGT
Source organism: Cetorhinus maximus (assembly GCF_964194155.1). Lineage (NCBI taxonomy): Eukaryota > Metazoa > Chordata > Chondrichthyes > Lamniformes > Cetorhinidae > Cetorhinus > Cetorhinus maximus. The sequence goes on from NW_027596699.1 coordinate 122,817, forward strand.
CGAGCTTCTTGAGTGTTTATGGAGCCGCACTCATCCAGGCAAGTGGGGAGTATTCCAACAAAATCCTGACTTGTGCCTTATCGATGGTGGACAGGCTTTGGGGAGTCAGGAGGTGAGTTTCTCTCCGCACGATTCCCAGCCTCTGACCTTCTCTTGTAGCCACAGCATTTATATGGCTGGTCCAGTTCAGTTTCTGGTCAATGGTAAACTCCAGGATGTTGATATTGGGGGATTCAGTGATGGTAATGCCATTGAATGTCAAGGGGCGATGGCTAGATTCTCCCTTGTTGCAGATGGTCATTACCTGACACTCAAAAATACAAGTGTCGGGTACAAAATCAGGGGGAGTTACTCTGAACAATGATTAATCACTGCTAAGGCCGCAGTTCGATTAATCCATCCAGCTCTGATCACCAGGCCATTGCCTGTCACTTGTGTGGTGTGAATGTTTTTGCGTTGGTGAGACAGGAGATGAGTTACCCGGGTTGTTAAATATTTCTAATTTGAGGCCCCTGTCGGTTTGTTAAATATTTGCCCCTGAAGTGGAACTGCCCTTTCTCCAGTCACCATCCTGTCTGACTCCGGTTAGGGATGAGCTCTCCCTGGATATGAGCCAACAGCTCACTGCCTGTCTGTGGGGACAATACACAAACCCTCAACTATTGAGTGTCCACATATCATCAGATTAATTCACCCATTGCTGTGAAATACTCTGGGGAGATGCTCCATGAGCACCATGCGTATACACAGACAAATATACATGTACAGAACCTGTGATCATCGTAAGGGATTTGAAGAGGAAGTGGGAATATTGTGGGAAAAGGTAACATTCATTGCCCATCCCTAATTACCCCCTTGAGAAGGTGGTGGGTGAGCCGCCTTCTTAAGCCGCTGCAGTCCCCGTGTGGTGTAGGTACACCCACAGCGCTGTTAGGGAGGGAGTTCCAGGATTGGAGCCAGCGACAGTGCAGTAACAGTGATATCGTTCCAGTCAGGATGGGGTGTGGCTTGGAGGGGAACATTCAATGATTGTCCTCCCATGTGCCCGCTGCCCCTGTCCTTCCTGGTGGTGGGGATCATGGGTTTGGAAAGCCCTGTTGAAGGAGCCTCGATGTGTTGGTGCAGGCGCATCTTGGAGAGGGTCCGCCCTGAGGCCATTGTGTGCCAAGTGGAGACCTCCTCCCCATTCTTTGACCCGAATCCGTGAGGCTTCGCGGGATGTGGAGTGAATGTCGAGGGCTCCCTGGACCCGCTCTCTCCTGACTCTGGGGAGCCTGCCCTGCCTCTGGGGATGATTATTCCCAGGGACGGTGATGGGGAAGTCTGGGCCATTGGCCTCTGGGTAGGATTGGTTGAGTGTGGCTACGTCAGGCCGTTGATCGACCAGTCTGTGGGGACAGCTCCCCCAATGTTGGCGTTCCCTTCAACACTCAAGCGCTGACCAGGCACAATTTTCACGGGGCAGCACGTCTGCCCTCCTGGCAGCCACTTCCCCCGAACGCGGGCAGTGGACAGGTTGGCACAAAGCGGCACAAGGTTAAATGGCTGCCCTGCCCAGGGGCGCAGTCTCTCGGACGGGGCACTGGAGGTTCTGAAGGAGGAGCCGCAGAGGAGGAGTGATGCCCTGCAGAGGCGGAGCTGACTGACTCCAGCTCACCTTCCTGCCCCTCTCTCCTCCTCCAGCCGCTGGCACTACCCTCCCTGGCCTCACGCCCCTCCTCCCCATTCCCCCCTCCCGACCAGGCGGGGCTCCCAGCACCATGACCACCCACAGGAACTCTCATCGTCCCCGCTCAATCCGGGAAGATGCCCAACGTGGTCGATCAGCCCGGACACTGACCCTGTTCAGGTGATGCCCGTTCGAGACACCGGATACGGACCCTGTGCCTAAAACGTCGTCTCCCACTCGATCCCGGTCAAAGCTGGATTTACTGCTCTAGGTCCAGCCCGGGCCACACTGGTGGATGGTCAGCTCCCTGAAATGTTCTTCCCGAGTTACCGTGTGCAACAGGCTACAACTCATGGGTTCACCCACACACTGACTGGTGCTCACCAGTCCATGTCCTGACTCCATAAACCTGCCTTTGCCCCGTTTCCCCTCAAAACATTGGCCGAGCAAAACTCTCTCCATCTCAGCTTTAAAGTGAGCAACTTACCGACACTAATTGCCATTTGTGGAAGAGAATTCCAAGCCTCTGCCTCCCTTTGTGTGTCTGTGTGTCCCTTTGCGAGACTCACCAAGCAGCGGGAACATCTTCTACATATCCACCTTCACTCGATCCTACCCGAATATTTAAGATACTTGAGCAATGGGAACAGAGCCTCTGGCTTCCCTACAACAATCTAACCTTAGCTTGCGCCCTATATTTTCATTCTTCTCCAAGTGCAGAGGGCTCCTGACTGTCCTGCAATGAACTACCCATCACCTGCGCCCTATCCTCACAAATCGATTCCTCAGGCTATTCGTCTAGACAGTCAGCATTCACTTTTTGGCTCCTGCTCAATGCTGATGCTAGACTCATTGGAGCCCAAATGCAAAACATGGCCAAATGCAATCTCAGTTCATACCTCCTCTTTTTAATATCCTTAAAGCTACATGAAAGCGGTTTGACTGTTAAAGAGATGCCAAGTCAAAGGCACCTTAACAATATTCCAATAATACATACATATCAAGGAATTTCATCACTAACATGATGTACAGTAGAATTGATTTTGGAAGTAACAATAATTACACCAATGTAACAATGAGGTGATTCCTAACAAGGTTAGAACATCATTTTCTTTTCGATATGCCTGGCTCTGCTCTTGACGCTCTCTCCTGCATTCTTCAGGGAATCAGGCTAGATCCCTTGTCTTGAAGGTTATGGTCGTGTCAGGAATATGCCAGGCCATGACCTTGCAGGTTGTGTTTGAATTCAATTCTGCTGCTGATGATGAGCCAGAGCGCACGGTGGGTGTTGAGATTTGAGCTGTGTGACCTGTTCTGAATCGATCCCATTGAAAGCAATGAGTGCCACACAACACAATGGAGAGTGTCCTCAGTGTGAGGACAGGAGCCAATCCTCACAAGGACTGTGCGGTGGTCATTCCTACCAACACCGTCAGGGACAGATGTATCTGCAGCAGGTAGATTGGTGAGGATGGGGTGGAGTAGAATCTTCCCTCTTGTTGGTTCACCTGCCTCAGGCCTATTCTGCCTTTCAGGGCTCGGCCACCTGGGCCTGTAACGGTGACCCTGAGCCACTCTTGGTGATGGACATGCAGGTCCCACAGCAGAGAACATTATGTGCCCTCGATACGCTCAGTGCTTCCTCCATGTGGTGTTTAAGATGGAGGGGGAGAGATTGATCAGATTCGGGAGAGCGGTAGGTGGGAGTCAGCAGGAGGTTTCCCTTCCCCTATTTGCCCTCATGTCTTGTGACATCAGAGAGACTGTGGTCTTGTTGAGGACTCCCAGGACCAGCCTCTCCCGACTGTATGTCACTGCTCTGTCACCTCTGGTGGGGACAGTCCTGTCAGAGGGACACGGGATACCCAGGGAATGGGGGGCACGCGGTTAGCGCATTGTCTTTACGTTATGTTTCTGTGAGTGTGTCTACATTGGAGTTATAAGATGTCAATGTGACCCTGCCATTGTCTGACCTCCCCTCCCTCCCTGTCAATATGGAGACACACCGATCCGAGTGAGAAATGAGACACGGACAAGAGGCGGTGATGGATGCAGCCAGTTTTATTCACATGACTCAGAAAGCAGTGGGTCAGGGTTCATTGGATCCACACAATGTGTCAGAGACGGAATTATGGAAATTACAGTTAGTTCCAGTCGGATTCATGGACGAATCACACATTGGGACATGTTACATTTAGGAAGTTATGTTAGTTATGCAGCAATTGAGCCATAATACACAGTGTCCCCTGATCTTCTTCTCTTGTCTGTAACATCGTGTAAACCTGCAGACACCTTCCAAACTCTGGCAATCGATTCGTAACGCTGGGAAACAGAAAGGAAGAGTTCATTGTTACCAACTTTCAGAGCCCAGCCGCACCTCGGTGCCATGTACCCAAACACTCTGGAGACCAGAAAGGGGCACAGGGCTCCAAGGTTTGTCTAAAAGAGTGACATGGAGACCAGAATTGTCCACAGTTATCCAGCTGTATTCTAACCGAGGGATATGGAAACCAGAACTGTGCACAGTGAGTCCAGGTGTGGACTAGCCGAGGGATATGGAAACCAGAACTGTGCACAGTGACTCCAGGTGTGGACTAACTGAGGGATATGGAGACCAGAACTGTGCACAGTGCTCCAAGTGTGGCCTAACCGAGGGATATGGAGACCAGAACTGTGCACAGTGACTCCAAATGTGGACTAACTGAGGAATATGGAGACCAGAACTGTGCACAGTGACCCCAGGTGTGGACTAACTGAGGGATATGGAGACCAGAACTGTGCACAGTGACTCCAGGTGTGGACTAACTGAGGGATATGGAGACCAGAACTGTGCACAGTGCTCCAAGTGTGGTGCAACCAAGGGATATGGAGACCAGGACAGTGCACAGTGCTCCAAGTGTGCTCTAACCGAGGGATATGGAGGGTGGAAATGTGCAGAGGGCTCCAAGTGTGGACTGACTGAGGTATATGGAGACAAGAACTGTGCACAGTGCTCCAGGTGTGGACAAACCAAGGGACATGGAGACCAGAACTGTGCACAGTTCTCCAGGTGTGGACAAACCAAGGGACATGGAGACCAGAACTGTGCACAGTGCTCCAAGTGGGGTCTAACTGAGGGTTATGGAGGGTGGAACTGTGCACAAGGGAAATGCCGTAGATTCTATATGAAGGAGGTTGGGACAATGGAGGGATTTGGAAACACAGGCCAGGGGTCTAGGTGCCCTCCCGCCCGGCAGGACATTACAGTCCCAGCGGAGTGAACGGAGATTAAAATGTCTCACCACATCAACCAGGGGGAGACACACTGCGGCAGGGCCATAAAACACTGACCAAAGCTAATAGTTAACGTAGGATCTAACCGAGGGTCAGCACGTCGATGAGAAGCACAAGGCGACTAGGAAAGCTGCTTGGGTTTTAATCGGGGAGGGTGATTATTTTTCTTTTAAAGGTGATTTATGGAAGGGTGCTAAACTGAGATGGACAGCTTTCTGTTTGGGAAAAGCCTTAAGGGTTGTGGAACAAAGATGCGCGGATGAAGTTAAGACGCCAATTGATTGGTAGCATGAAGAGGCTGAATGGCCTCCTCTTCATTCCCTGAATGTTTCTGCTGTGTCACTCCTGGGAGAGTTATACTTACGGCGTCTCCTTGGACTCACGACTCCACCCTCAGCGATGGGCTGTAGCAGCACCAGGAGTCCAAGCAGCAAGAGCAGTGCTTTCCTCATCTTCCTCTGATCCTCTCAGAGTCACAATGAGGTGACTGGATTACGGCTGCCCTTTATATCAACGCATGGAGCATTCCGTAGTTAATATTCACACAACCACATGGTGAGCACTGGCTCCAACTTGAGCTTGTTAAAGGAGCTGTTCATTAACTGAGACCCACAGTTTTTCGTGTGAAAGGCTAAATGTGCTGCCCAAGTCTTCCTTTACTTGATTAGTATTCAGAGAGACAGATCTGTGTAATGATTGAAATGTTGGAGGTTTAAAGGGATGCTTCACTGTGTTTAAAGTAAATATATTTTTGCAATGAGGTCGTCCATTTGGCCCATCGAGTCTCTGCTGGCTCTTTGAAAGATCTACTAAATTATGCCTCCTCAACCTGTTCTCTTCACCCACCGCCCCGCCAAAATGTTCCCAGTCAATTATTGATACAATTCCCCTTTGATAAGTTGCTATTGAATCTGCTTCCATTATCCGTTGGGGCAGCACATTCCAGATCACAACAACCCTTTGTGTCAAAAGGAATTGTCCTCATCTTCCTTCTCGTTCCACTGCTAAACATTTTAATTTTTTTCCAATTAGTTTCTAATCTCCCGACATTGAAATTATCACTCCCCTTCTCGAGTACCTAGCTACTCTCCAACCCGCCCCCTCACATCTTAATTACCGCCTCACTCGGTACCTTCAAACCTGGAAATTCTGCTCTCGATTACCTCATTCCCATAAACCCCCTATCCATTCCCTCTTCCCAGGGGTCCTGTCTTCATTTATCCCTCACTGCCGTCTATCGGCATGGACTGGATGGGCAGAATGGCTTCCTGAGCCGTGATGGCTCTATGAACCTCCCTCTAATGGGTCTTCAATTGTCTCCCAGTGATGGGCATTAACTGGAGATGAAACTATTCTCCTGTATCCAGGAATGGGATGAAAGTTTGGAGCTGTCTGGAATGCAATGAGTGGATAAAGAGTTCCATGCGAGAATCAGAGTTGAAGCGCAAATCAGTCACTATGAGCAGTTTGCCGGCCTGTTAAATATTTCCCTGGAACACGGAACTGACCGGACACCAGGTGCCATCCTGTCTGACAGCCTTGAACAATGTGTGAGGATCTGACAGGAATGAATCAGCACAGGATAGGGTCCAGCAGCTCACTGCCCGTCTGTGTGGACATTACACAGGCTTTAATCTTCTAAATATCCTCAGCAGCCCCTCCAGGGCTCTCACATCCTCCCTCATGTGTGTTGATCAGAGCTGGATGTATTAATCTAGCTGTGGCCTAACCAGGGCTTTATAATTGATCAGAGTTTCTTCCCCAGATTTTGAATCCAATTTCTGTATTTTTTAGTGTTAGGTAATGACATTTGCAACAAGGGAGAATCTAGCCATCGCCCCTAGACATTCAATGCCATTGCCATTGCTGATTCCTCCACTAACTTCATCCTGGGGGTTACCATTGACCAGAAATTGAACTGGACGAGCCATATAAATACTGTGGCTGCAGGAGCAGGTCAGAGGCTGAGAATGCTGCAGAGAGTAACTCACCTCCTGACTCCCCAAAACCTGTCCACCATCGACAAGGCACCAGTCAGGACTATGATGGAATAGTCCCCATTTGCCTGTGCAAGTGCGGCCCACACAACATTCAAGAAGCTCGACACCATCCGGGATAAAGCAGCCCTGCTTGTTTGGCAACCATTCCAACAAATATTCAATCCTTCCACCAGCGACGCACAGTAGCAGCAGTGTGTACCATCTACAAGATGCACTGCAGTGACTCACCAAGGCTCTTTCGATAGCGCTGCACAAATCTACCTCCTCTACCATCTAGATGGACAAGGGCAGCAGACACATGGGAACAGCACCACATGGAATTTCCCCTCTGATCCACTCAACATCCTGACTTGGAAATATATCGGATGTTCCTTCAATGTCGCTGGGTCAAAATCGTGGATCTCCCTCATTAACAGCGCTATGGATGTACCTTCACCACAGGGACTGCAGCGGCTCACCACCACCTTCTCAAAGGGCAATTTGTGCGGGGCATTAAATGTTGGCCTAGCCAGCAACGCCCACATTCCGTGAATGAATTTTAAGAAATGAAGCCCAATACCCTCCACGCTTCACTAAATGCTCTCTCATCCTGCCCTGCCAAATGTCAAAGATAAAATGTCAGAACAGCACATATCCCTCTGTCTCTGAACGCTCAAGAAAATTGTGTCATGTAGCCCATAATGCCTCTCCATATTCCTTCTGTCAAAATGCAACACCTCATACCCCTCTCTGCAAAATTCCAGCTGCCCCAATTCTGCCCATTCTGCCCTCCTATCTACGTCCTGTTTCCATCGACATCTATCGTCCTCACTGGTTGCCATGACTTCAAGTATTGTTTCTTTGACAAGTTTTGGAATGTCACCGTATTCCTGATGTCAGTAATTGGGGGAACAGCACTGTCTACATGCTCCAATCTGACAAACAGCCCTTTACTCCAAGAGCACTTGTGCTGGATCATCGGCTGAGGGAGGGCAGTAGACGAGAATCAGAAGGAGCCATTTTCTTGCCCATGTTTGACCTGATGTCATGAGTCAATATTGAGGACTCCAATGGAAACTCCCTCCCAGCTGCATAGCACTGAGTGACTGCCGGTGGGACAGGGACATACCCAGGGATGGTGATGGACACGTCTGGGACAATGGCTCTGAGGCATGACTCTGTGAAAATGATTATGCTGGAGCTACAGGACCTGAATGCGACCCTGCCATTGTCTGACCTCCTCCTTCCCTCCCTGTCAATGTGGAGACTCACCGATCCGATTGAGAAATGAGACACGGACAAGAGGCGGTGACCAACGCAGCCAGTTTTATTCACATGATCCAGGAACCAGTGGGTCAGGGGGCACGGGCGCTACACAGTCCGTGGAGCCTCTAGACGGTGTTGGAGTCACGGGCGTTGCGGACCCAAACGTGGTTCCTCCTTTTATGATACACTTCACCACGCAGCATTCATACAACCAATAGCACTTGTGGCGTGTCAAACCCTCATTTCTGCAGCACTGTCCCCATTGACAGGTGCCCCCTTTAATTCAGTCACATGCAGAGACAACACCTGAAATGCAGAAAGGAATCCGCTGTTGATGCCAGCAGAAAGGATCCTCGACTCTCCCTCAAAGAATTATTAAGTATCACCCTAAATGTCGTAGTCCCCCTTTAACTACCACTACCCTTTAACTAACACAAATACTTAACTATTGCCTGTTTTGTCTGTGAGGCCTAGACAAAGGACATGGAGAAGAGGACTACTCACAGCGTTCGATGTGTGGCTTATCCTAGCGATATGGAGAGCAGAACTATGCACAGTGCACCGAGTGTGGTCCAACTGAGGGATTTGGAACCATAACTGTGCAACGTGCTTCAAGTGTGGCCAGGCCAAGGGAAATTGAGAGCAGAACTGTGCACAGAGCTCCATGTGTGGCCAGGCCAATGGATATGGAGAGCGGAACTGCGCACAATGTTCCAAGTGTGGTCTAACAGGGTTATGAAGATTAGAACTGTGCACAGTACTCCAAATGTGGCCCAACCACGGGATATGGAGACAAGAACTGTGCACAGTGCTCTAAGTGTGGCCTAACCGAGCGATATACAGACCAGAAAAGTGCCCAGTGTTGCAGGTGTTTCAGGCCGAGGGATAAGGCGACCAGAACTGTGCACATTGCTCTACGTGTGGTCCAACAGAGAGATATAGAGCCCAGAACTGTGCACAGGGCTCCGAGTGTGGTCTATCCTTTGTAGGGCCAGTGTATCACTCTCTTCTTCCAATGAGACCATGATCCTTCTCTGGTGTGACTGAGCTCACCCACAGGTACAGCCTCTACCCTCCCTTTCTAGAGAACTTGGTTCCTCTACCACGTGGCCCCTCACACATATCATGGCTCCCCACTCGGTACCTTCAACTTTGGAAATTCTGCAGACGATTACCTCAATCCCACAAACCCCTATCCATTCCCTCTTCCCAGGGGTCCTGTCTTCATTTATCCCTCACTGCCGTCTATCTGCATGGACTGGATGGGCTGAATGGCTTCCTGAGCCGTGATGACTCTATGATCCTCCCTTTAATGGGTCTTCAATTATCTCCCAGTGATGGGCATTAGCTGGAGACGAAACTACTCTCCTGTATCCAGGATTGGGATAAAAGTTTGGAGATGTCTGGAATGCAATGTGTGGATAATGAGTTCCATGTCAGCCTACAAAGCTGAAGCGCAAATCATTCGCTTTGAGCAGTTTACCGGACTGTTAAATATTTCCCTGGAACATGGAACTGACCGGACACCAGGTGCCATCCTGTCTGACAGCCTTGAACAAGGTGTGAGGATCTGACAGGAATGAATCAGCACAGGATAGGGTCCAGGAGCTCACTGCCCATCTGTGTGGACAATACACAGGCTTTAATCTTCTAAATATCCTCAGCAGCCCCTCCAGGGCTCTCACATCCCCCCTCATGTGTGGTGATCAGAGCTGGATGTATTAATCTAGCTGCGGCCTAACCAGGGCTTTATAATTGTTCAGAATAAGTTCCCCTGATTTTGAACTCAGTACCTGTACTTATGAGTGTCAGGCAATGACCATCTCCAACAAGAGAGAATCTAACCATCGCCCCTTGACATTGAATGCCATTACCATCACTGAATCTCCCACTATCAAAATCCTGGGTGTTACCACTGACCAGAAACTGAACTGGACCAGCCATATAAATACTGTGGTTACAAGAGCAGGTCAGAGGCTGGGGATGCTGCGTAGAGTAACTCTCCTCCTGACTCCCCAAAAGCCTGTCCACCAACGACAAGGCTCAAATCAGGATTTTGTTGGAATACTCTCCACTTGCCTGGATGAGTGCGGCTCCCACAACGCTGAAGAAGCTCGACACCATCCAGGACAAAGAAGCCCCGCTTGATCAGGACCCCATCCAGAAACATTCACTCCCTCCACCACCGACGCACAGTGGCTGCAGTGTGTACCATCTACAAGAAGCACTGCAGTAACTGACCAAGAGTCCATCAACAATATCTTGCGAACTGAAGGCCTCTGCCATCTAGAAGGACAAGGGCAGCAGACACATGGGAACACCACCATCTCGAAGTTCCCCTCTGAGCCACTCACCAACCTGACTTGGAAATATATCGGCCGTTCCTTCACTGTCGCTGGGTCAAAATCCTGGAACTCCCTCCCAAACAGCTCTATGGATGTATCTACACCACAGGGACTGCAGCGGCTCACCGCCACCTTCTCAAGGGGCAATTTGTGAGGGGCATTAAATGCTGGCCTAGTCAGCGATGCCCGCATTCCATGAATGAATTTTAAACAATGGAGCCCAGTACCCTCCACGCTTCACTAACTGCTCTCTCATCCTGCACTGCCAAATGTCAAAGATAACATTTCGGAACACCCCATATCCCTCTGTCTCTGAACGCTCTTTAAAATTGTGTCATGTAGCCCATAATGTCTCTCCCTATTCCTTCTTTCAAAATGCATCACCTCATACCCCTCTCTACAAAATTCCATCTGCCACTTTTCTGCCCATTCTGCCCTCCTATCTACGTCCTGTTTCCATCGATATCTATCGTCCTCACTGGTTGCCATGACTTCAAGTATTGTTTCATCGACAAGTTTTGGAATGTCACCGTATTCCTGATGTCAGTAATTGGGGGAACAGCACTGCCTACATGCTCCAATCTGACAAACAGCCCTTTACTCCAAGAGCACTTGTGCTGGATCATGGGCTGAGGGAGGGCAGCAGACGAGAATCAGAAGGAGCCATTTTCTTGCCCATGTTTGACCTGATGTCATGAGTCAATATTGAGGACTCCAATGGAAACTCCCTTCCGCCTGCAGAGCACTGAGTCACTGCCGGTGGGACAGGGACATACCCAGGGATGGTGATGGACACGTCTGGGACAATGGCTCTGAGGCATGACTCTGTGAGAATGATTATGCTGGAGCTACAGGACCTGAATGTGGCCCTGCCATTGTCTGACCTGCCCCTTCCCTCCCTGTCAATGTGGAGACTCACCGATCCGAGTGAGAAATGAGAAACGGACAAGAGGCGGTGACCAACGCAGCCAGTTTTATTCACATGATCCAGGAACCAGTGGGTCAGTGGGCACGGGCCCTACACAGTCCGTGGAGGCTCTAGACGGTGCTGGAGTCACGGGCCTTGCTGACCCAAACGTGATTCCTCCTTTTATGATTCGCTTCACCACGCAGCATTCATACAACCAATAGCACTTGCGGCGTGTCAAACCCTCGTTTCTGCAGCACTGTCCCCATTGACAGGTGCCCCCTTTAATTCTGTCACATGCAGAGAAAAACCCTGAAATGCAGAAAGGAATCCGCTGTTGATGCCACCAGTAAGGACCCTCGACTCTCACTCAAACATTTATTATATATCACCCTAAATGTTGAAGTCCCCCTTTCACTACCACATCCCGATATTGCACTATCATCAGTTTGGTCTGTGAGGTCTTGACAAAGGACATGGAGAACAGGACTACTCACAGCGTTCGATGGATGGACTAACCAAGCGATATGGAGAGCAGAACTGTGCTCAGGGCTCCAAGTGTTGTCCAACTGAGGGATATGGAGAGCAGAACTGTGCACAGTGCTCCAGGTGTGGCCGGACGGAGGGATTTGTTGACGAAAACTGTGCACAGTGCCCCAGGTGTGGCCGGACAGAGGGATTTGGAGAGCAGAACTGTGCACAGTGCTCCATGTGTGGCCTCACCACGGACTATGGAGTCCGGAATTGTGCACAGTGCTCCAAGTGTAACCAGGACAAGGGATATGGAGACCAGAACTGTCCACAGTGCAGCAAGTATGGTCTAACCGTGGGATATGAAGACGAGAACTGTGAACAGTGGCCCAGATGTGGTCCAATCGAGGGTTTGGAGACCAGAACTGTGAACAGTGTCCAAGCGTGGTCAACCGAGGGAGATGGAGGACAAAAGTGTGCACAATGCTCCGAGTGTTGGTCAACCGAGTGATATGGAGACCAAAACTGTGCACAATGAACTGAGTGGAGTCTGAATGACGGATATGGAAACCAGGACTGTCCACAGTGCTCCACGCGTGGTATACCTGAGGGTAAACGAAACCAGAACTGCGAACAGTGCTCCAGGTTTGGTCTAAACAATGGTTATGGCAGCCAGAACTGTGCACAGTGCTCCAAGCGCGATCTAACCGAGGAATAGGGAAACCAGGTCTGTGCACAATGCTCCAGACGTGGTCCAAACGAGAGATATTGAGACCAGAACTGTCCACAGCACTCCTAGTGGGTCAGGCCAGGGGTTATGGACCCAAGAACTGTGTATAGTGCTCTAAGTGAGGTATAACGGAGCGAAATAGCGGCCAGAACTATGCACAGTGCTCCATGCGTCGTCAACCGAGGTATATGGGGGCCAACGCTGTGCACAGTGCTCCGAGTATGGTCCAAATGAGGGAATTTGAAACAGAACTATGCACAGAGCTCCATGTGTGGCCAGGCCAAAGAATATGGAGAGCAGAACTGTGCACAATGATCCAAGTTTGGTCTAACTGAGGATTATGGAGACCAAAACTGTACACTGTGCTCCGAGTGTGGTCTATCCTTTGTAGGGCCAGTGTATCACTCTCTTCTCTCAATGAGACCATGATCTTTCTCAGGTGTGTCTGAGCTCACCCACAGGTATAGCCTCCACTCTCCCCTTCTAGAGAACCTAGCTCCTCTCCCACCCGCCCTCACACATCTTAATTGCCTCCCCACTCGGTACCTCCAACCCTGGAAATTCAGCTCTCTATTAATTCATTCCCACAACCCTCCATCCATTCCCTCTTCCCAGGGGTCCTGTCTTTGTTTATCCCTCACTGCCGTCTATCTGCATGGACTGGATGGGCTGAATGTCTTCCTGAGCTGTGATGACTCTATGAACCTCCCTTTAATGGGTCTTATATTGACTCCCAGTGACGGGCATTAGCTGGAGAATAAACTACTCTCCTGTATCCAGCAGTGGGATGAAAGGTTGGAGATTTCTGCAATGCAATGTGTGTATAAAGAGTTCTATGTCGGCCATCAGAGCTAAAGCGAACATCAGTCACTTAGAGCAGTTTACCGGCCTGTTAAATATTTCCCTGGAACACGGAACTGACCGGACACCAGGTGCCATCCTGTCTGACAGCCTTGAACAAGGTGTGAGGATCTGACAGGAATGAATCAGCACAGGATAGGGTCCATCAGCTCACTGCCTGTCTGTGTGGACAATACACAGGCTTTAATCTTCTAAATATCCTCAGCAGCCCCTCCAGGGCCCTTACATTCTCCCTCATGTGTGGTGATCAGAGCTGGAAGTATTAATCTAGCTGCGGCCTAACCAGGGCTTTATAATTGCTCAGAATATCTTCCCCTGATTTTGTCCCCAATACCTGTATTTTTGAGTCTCAGGTAATGACCATCTGCAACAAGGGAGAATCTAACCATCGCCCCATGACGTTCAATGCCATTACCATCACTGAATCCCCCGCTAAAATCATCCTGGGGCTTACCATTGACCGAAAACTGAACTGGACGAGCCATATAAATTCTGTAGCTTGAAGATCAGGTCAGAGGCTGAGAAACCTGCAGAGAGTAACTCACCTCCTGACTCCCCAAATCCTGCCCACTATCGACAAGGCACCAGTCAGGAATATGATGGAATACTCCCCACTTGCCTGGATGAGTGCGGCTCCCACAACACTCAAGAAGCTCGACACCATCCAGGACAAAGTAGCCCCGCTTGATTGATACCCAATCCACAAACATTCACTCCCTCCACCACCGATGCATTGAGTCACTGCCGGTGGGACAGGGACATACCCAGGGATGGTGATGGACACGTCTGGGACAATGGCTCTGAGGCATGACTCTGCGAAAATGATTATGCTGGAGCTACAGGACCTGAATGTGGCCCTGCCATTGTCTGACCTCCCCCTTCCCTCCCTGTCAATGTGGAGACACACCGATCCGAGTGAGAAATGAGACACGGAGAAGAGGCGGTGACCAACGCAGCCAGTTTTATTCACATGATCCAGGAACCAGTGGGTCAGGGGGCACGGGCCCTACACAGTCCGTGGAGCCTCTAGACGGTGCTGGAGTCACGGGCTTTGCTGACCCAAACGTGATTCCTCCTTTTATGATACTCTTCACCACGCAGCATTCATACAACCAATAGCACTTGTGGCGTGTCAAACCCTCGTTTCTGCAGCACTGTCCACATTGACAGGTGCCCCCTTTAATTCTGTCACATGCAGAGAAATAACCTGAAATGCAGAAAGGAATCTGCTGTTGATGCCACCAGTAAGGACCCTCGACTCTCACTCAAACATTTATTATGTATCACCCTAAATGTTGAAGTCCCCCTTTCACTGCCAAAACCCGATATTGCACTATTGCCTGTTTGGTCTGTGAGGCCTAGACAAAGGAGAAGGAGAACAGGACTACTCACAGCGTTCGATGGGTGGACTAACCAAGTGAAATGGAGAGCAGAACTGAGCACAGTGCTCCAAGTGTGGTCCAACTGATGGATTTCGAGACCAAAATTGTGCACAATGCTCCAAGTGTGGCCAGGCCAAGGAATATGGAGAGCAGAACTGCACACAGTGCACCAAATGTGGTCTAACCAATGGATATGAAGACCAGATTTGTGCCCCGTGCTCCAGCTGTAATCCATTCGAGGAATAAGGAGACCAGAACTGGGCACAGTGCTCCAAGTGTAACCAGGACAAGGGAAATGGAGACCAGAACTGTCCACAGTGCAGCAAGTGTGGTCTAACCGTGGGATATGAAGACGAGAACAGTGAACAGTGGACCAGATGTGGTCCAATCGAGGGTTTGGAGACCCGAACTGTGAACAGTGTCCAAGCGTGGTCAAACGAGGGATATGGAGGACAAAAGTGTGGACAGTGCTCCGAGTGTTTGGTCAACCGAGGTATATGGAGATTAAACTGTGCACAATGATCTGAGTGGAGTCTAAATGACGGATATGGAGACCAGGACTGTCCACAGTTCTCCACGCGTGGTACACCCGAGGGTAAATGAAACCAGAACTGCGCACAGTGCTCCAGGTTTGGTCTAAACAATGGATATGGCGGCCAGAACTGTGCACAGTGCTCCAAGCACATTCTAACCGAAAAGTAGGGAGACCAGGTCTGTGTACAGTGCTCCAGATGTGGTCCAAATGAGGGATATTGAGACCAGAACTGTTGACAGTGCTCCAAGTGGGTCAGGCCAAGGGATATGGAGGCCGGAACTGTCCACAGTCCTCCAAGTTTGGTCTAACTGAGCATTATGCAGACCAGAACTGTGCACAGTGCCCCGAGTGTGGTCTATCCTTTGTAGGGCCAGTGTATCACTCTCTTCTCCCAATGAGACCATGATCCTTCTCTAGTGTGACTTAGCTCACCCACAGGTACAGCATCTACCCTCCCATTCTCGAGTTCCTAGCTCCTCTCCCAACCGTCCCCTCACATCTTAATTGCTGCCCCACTCGATACCTCCAACCCTGGAAATTCTGCTCTCGATTTGCTCATTCCCACAATCCCCTATCCGATCTCTCTTCCCAGGGGTCCTGTCTTCATTTATCCCTCACTGCCATCTATCTGCATGGACTGGATGGGCAGAATGGCTTCCTGAGCCGTGATAACTGGATGAACCTCCCTTTATTGGGTATTTAATAGTCTCCCAGTGATGGGTGTTAGCTGGAGACTAAATTACTCTCCTGTGTCCACGAATGGGATGAAAGTTTGGAGATGTCTGGAATGCAATGTGTGTATAAAGAGTTCCATGTCGGCCATTAGAATTGAAGCGCAAATCAGTCACTTTGAGCAGTTTACCGGCCTGTTAAATATTTCCCTGGAACACGGAACTGACCGGACACCAGGTGCCGTCCTGTCTGACAGCCTTGAACAAGGTGTGAGGATCTGACAGGAATGAATCAGCACAGGATAAGGGTCCAGCAGCTCACTGCCCGTCTGTGTGGACAATACACAGGCTTCAATCTTCTAAATATCCTCTACAGCCCCTCCAGGGCTCTCACATCCTCCCTCATGTGTGGTGATCAGAGCTGGATGTATTAATCTAACTGCGGCCTAACCAGGGCTTTATAATTGTTCAGAATATGTTCCCCTGATTTTGCACTCAGTACCTGTACTTATGAGTGCCAGGCAATGAGCATCTCCAACAAGAGAGAATCCAACCATTGCCTCTTGACGTTCAATGGCATTAGCATCACTGAATCCCCCACTTTCAACATCCTGGGTGTTACCATTGACCAGAAACTGAACTGGACCAGCAATATAAATACTGTGGTTACAGGAGCAGTTCAAAGGCTGGGGATGCTGTAGCGAGTAACTCACCTCCTGATCCCCTAAAGACTGTCCACCATCAACAAGGCACAAGTCAGGATTTTGTTGGTATAGTCTACACTTGCCTGGATGAGTGCAGCTCCCACAACACTCAAGAAGCTCCACACTAATCCAGGACAAAGCAGCCCCGCTTGATCAGCATCCCATCCACTAACATTCACTCCCTTCACCACAGACGCACAGTGGCTGCAGAGTGTACCATCTACAAGATGCACTGCTGGAACTCACCAAGTCTCCTTCGACAACATCTTGCAAAACCACGTCCTCTGCCATGTAGAAGGACAAGGGCAGCAGACACATGGGAACACCATCACCTGGAAGTTCCCCTCTGAGCCACTCTCCATCCTGACTTGGAAATATATCGGCCGTTCCTTCACTGTCGCTGGTTTAAAATCCTGGAACTCCCTCCCTAACAGCACTGTGGGTGTACCTACACCACAGGAACTGCAGCGACTCACCACCACCTTCTCAAGGGGCAATTTGGGAGGGGCATTAAATGCTGGCCTAGCCACTGATGCACACATCCCATGAATGAATTTTAAGCAATGGAGCCCAATACCCTCCACGCTTCACTAACTGCTCTCTCATCCTGCCCTGCCCAATGTCAAAGATAAAATTTCGGAACTCCCCATATCCCTCTGTCTCTGAACGCTCTTTAAAATTGTGTCATGTAGCACATAATGCCTCTCCCTATTCCTTCTGTAAAAATGCATCACCTCATACCCCTCTCTACAAAATTCCATCTGCCACTTATCTGCCCATTCTGCCCTCCTATCTACGTCCTGTTTCCATCGAGATCTATCGTCCTCACTGGTTGCCATGACTTCAAGTATTGTTTCATCGGCAAGTTTTGGAATGTCACCGTATTCCTGATGTAAGTAATTGGGGGAACAGCACTGTCTACATGCTCCAATCTGACAAACAGCCCTTTACTCCAAGAGCACTTGTGCTGGATCATCGACTGAGGGAGGGCAGTAGACGAGAATCAGAAGGATCCATTTTCTTGACCATGTTTGTCATGAGTCAATATTGAGGACTCCAATGGAAACTCCCTCCCGCCTGCAGAGCACTGAGTCACTGCTGTTTGGACAGGGACATACCCAGGGATGGTGATGGACACGTCTGGGACAATGGCTCTGAGGCATGACTCTGTGAAAATGATTATGCTGGAGCTACAGGACCTGAATGTGGCCCTGCCATTGTCTGACCTCCTCCTTCCCTCCCTGTCAATGTGGAGACACACCGATCCGAGTGAGAAATGAGACACGGACAAGAGACAGTGACCAACGCAGCCAGTTTTATTCACATGATCCAGGAACCAGTTGGTCAGGGGGCACGGGCCCTACATAGTCCGTGGAGCCTCTAGAGTCACGGGCCTTGCTGTCCCAAACGTGATTCCTCCTTTTATGATACGCTTCACCACGCAGCATTCATACAACCAATAGCACTTGTGCCGTGTCAAACCCTCGTTTCTGTAGCACTGTCGCCATTGACAGGTGCCCCCTTTAATTCTGTCACATGCAGAGAAAAAACCTGAAAAGCTGAAAGGAATCCGCTGTTGATTTCCACCAGTAAGGACCCTCCACTCTCACTCAAACATTTATTATTTGTCACCCTAAATGTTGAAGTTCCCCTTTCACTGCCACATCCCGATATTGCACTATTGCCTGTTTGGTCTATGAGGCCTAGACAAAGGACATAGAGAACAGGACTACTCACAGCGTTCAATGGGTGGACTAACCAAGCGTAATGTAGAGCAGAACTGAGCACCGTGCTTCAAGTGTAGCCAGGCCAACGGATATGGAGACAAAACTGTGTCTAGTTCTCCAGATGTGGTCTAACTGAGGGATATGGAGTCCATAACTGTGTACAGTGCTCCAGGTGTGGACGAACAGAGGGATATGGTGTACAGAACTCTGCACAGTGCTCTGATTGTGGTCAAAATGTCGGATTTGGAGGCCAGTACTGTGCAGAGTCCTCCGAGTGTGGTCTAACCGAGGGATATGGAGAACAGCACTGTGCACAGTGCTCCGAGTGTGGCCTAAACATGGATTATGGAGATCGGAAATGTGCACAGTGCTCCAAGTGTGGCCAGGAAAAGGCATATGGGGAGCAGAACTGTGCACGTGCTCCAATTGTAGTCTAACCATGCGATATGAAGAAGAGAACTGTGCAGATTGGCACAGATGTGGTCCAAGTGAGAGTTTGAAGACCAGAACTGAGAACAGTGTCCAAGCGTGGTCAACCGAGGGAAATGGAGGCCAAAACTGTGCACAGTGCTCTGAGTGGGGTCTAAACAAGTGTTATGGAGACCAGAACTGTGCACAGTGCTCCAAGCGTGGCCAGGCCAAGGGATATACGGACCAGAACTGTGCACAGTTCACCAGGTTTGGTCTGAAAAATGGATATGGCGGCCAGAACTGTCCACAGTGCTCCAAGCACGCTCTAACCGAGGAATAGGGAGACGAGGTCTGTGCACAGTGCTCCAGATGTTGTCCAACCGAGGGATATGGAGACCAGAACTGTCCACTGTGCTCCAAGTGTGGCCAGGCCAAGGGATATGGAGAGCAGAATTGCACACAGTGCTCCAAGTGTGGTCTAAC
Organism: Cetorhinus maximus; assembly: GCF_964194155.1. Lineage (NCBI taxonomy): Eukaryota > Metazoa > Chordata > Chondrichthyes > Lamniformes > Cetorhinidae > Cetorhinus > Cetorhinus maximus. The sequence continues at coordinate 142,231 of NW_027596699.1, forward strand.
CGAGGGTTAAGGAGACCAGAACTGTACACAGCGCACCGACTGTGTTCTAACTGAGGGATATGGAGACCAGAAATGTGGCCTATGCTTTGTAGGGTCAGTGTATCTCTCACTGCTCCCAATGAGACCCTGATCCTTCTCTGGTGTGACTGAGCTCACCCAGAGATACAGTCTCCACCCCTCCTTCCAAAGCCCCGACATCCTCTCCCACCCGCCCCCCCTCACATTTTAATTGTCTCCCCACTCGGTTCCTCCAACCCTGGAAAATCTGCTCCCTCATTCCCACAACCCTCTATCCATTCCCTCTTCCCAAGGGTGCTCACCTCATTGATCCCTCACTGCCGTCTATCAGCATGGACTGGATGGGCCGAATGGATTCCTGAGCCGTGGTGACTCTATGAGCCTCAGGGACATGAATGAACCAGATGGGCCCTCACTACAATCCAATAGATCCGTGCTCACCATCACCAACATTTGTCTTTTTGATTGCAGGGGCAGAATATCCACAACCCCAGCACCCCAGAGTGAGCTGGTAGCCAGGGGACTGTAAGATTCTCTGGGTGGGATCACTCTGGGCTGTGTTCAGTGTTGGGAACGATGCCCTTTGTAGGGTCAGTGTATCCTTCAATGTGCAGAGTGAGAGCATTATCTTTCTCCGGTGTGACTGAGCCCACCCAGAGGTACAGCCTCACCCACTACCGCATCACCAGCACCCATCTCCACATTCACCCCACCAGGTACCAAATGACTCCCTACTCCAGTACCTCCCAGCCTTCAAAAAACCCTCCCTGTCTCCTCACTCCCCACACCTCTATTTACTCCCTGTGTTACTGCAGCAACAGGCTCCAACTCATGGACTCACCCACACACTGACTGGTGCTCACATGCAGACACACAAGAGCTGTGTTCAGTGCAAGGGGGCTATGCTCAGCATCGGGGAATGTGGGAAACAGAGACACTTGTGAAAGGAATAAAGAGAGAGGAGGGAAAGGGGAGTAACTGAGTTCACTGAGGGCCAGGGGAACAGGGGGAGGCCATTCAGCCCCACAAACCTGCCCCACCATTCAACCAATATTGATCTGATCTATGACCTGACTCCATAAAACTGTCATTGCCCCGTGAGCTGTGTGACCTGTTCTGAATCGATCCCATTGAAAGCAATGAGTGCCACACAACACAATGGAGAGTGTCCTCAGTGTGAAGACAGGAGCCAATCCTCACAAGGACTGTGCGGTGGTCATTCCTACCAACACCGTCAGGGACAGATGTATCTGCAGCAGGTAGATTGGTGAGGATGGGGTGGAGTAGAATCTTCCCTCTTGTTGGTTCACCTGCCTCAGGCCTATTCTGCCTTTCAGGGCTCGGCCACCTGGGTCTGTAACGGTGACCCTGAGCCACTCTTGGTGATGGACATGCAGGTCCCACAGCAGAGAACATTATATGCCCTCGATACGCTCAGTGCTTCCTCCATGTGGTGTTTAACATGGAATAGGAGAGATTGATCAGATTGGGGAGAGCGGAAGGTGGGAGTCAGCAAGAGGTTTCCGTGCCCCTGTTTGCCCTCATGTCTTGTGACATCAGAGAGACTGTGGTCTTGTTGAGGACTCCCAGGACCAGCCTCTCCCGACTGTATGTCACTGCTCTGTCACCTCTGGTGGGGACAGTCCTGTCAGAGGGACACGGGATACCCAGGGAATGGGGGCACGCGATTAGCGCATTGTCTTTACGTTATGTTTCTGTGAGTGTGTCTACATTGGAGTTATAAGATGTCAATGTGACCCTGCCATTGTCTGACCTCCCCTCCCTCCCTGTTAATATGGAGACACAACGATCCGAGTGAGAAATGAGACACGGACAAGAGGCAGTGATCGATGCAGCCAGTTTTATTCACATGATTCAGAAAGCAGTGGGTCAGGGGTCATTGGATCCACACAATGTGTCAGATGCAGAATTACAAGAATTACAGATAGCTTCAATCAGAGCCTCAGGCGGCTCTCACAGGGGGACATTTCCCCTTTTTGTTGCTCACTTAGACATGCAGCACTTAAAAAAGAGGAAGCATTTCTCCTTCGTCTCAGTCTCACCTTCCTTGCACCCGAACGGTCTACAGGAGCCTTTAGTTTCGCTACATCCCAAGGCTCGACCTAGGAAAGAGAAAGGAAGATTTCATTGATGCCAACAGTCATGGTCCAAGATTAGTCTAACTGATGTACATTCAGATCTAACCTGTAGAGACTGCACCCGGAGTGATCTAACTAACGGATACGGAGACACGAACTGTGCAGAGTGAGCTTAGTGTTGTCTAACCGAGGGATACGGAGACTGGAACTGTGCACAGTGATCCAAGTGTGATCATACGAACGATAATGAAGATCAGAATGGTGCACAGTTCTCCAAGTGTTGTCTGAGAAAGATATAAATGGACCAGAACTGCTCTCAATCAGAAAGCTACAATGTATTTTACACAACTGAATACCAGCACAGTCCTGATGGGCTGAATGGTCTCCTGTTGCCCGTCTCAGTGTTTGTATAAATTGAGCGCTGAGGGATATACTCACTTTCCAATGTAGACGTTGCACTCACTCCTCCATCGGCAGTGATGGGCTGCACCAGCACCAGGAACCCAAGCAGCAAAAGCAGTGCTTTCCTCATTCTCCGCTGATCTCCTCCCAGTCACAATGAGATAGCTGGAGCACAGACGCTCTTTATATGTACACACAGAGCATTCTGTAGTTAATAATCACACCCACGTGGCGCGGGTAGACTCTAACTTGGACACGTTGAAGGGAACGTTCACTAACTGAGTGCAACATTAACTGGAATCAAGTAGGTTTCTTTATTAATAAGAGGGACAGATCTGAATAATGATTGAGCTGACAAAGGTACATAGGAATTGTTAGTTGTGTTTTAAATCAGCATCATACAACAGAGACGGAGGCCATTTGACCCATGGTGCCTATGCTAGCACCTTGATCATGTTATCTCATAATTCCCAGTTTCCTCTGTGCTTTGTCCTTAGCTATGCAACATTTTCCCGCTCAATTATTCATCCAATTCCTCTTCTGAAGTTTACTGTTCAATCTTCTCTGAATGTCCCTTCAGGCAGCGAGTTCCAGTTCACAAAAACCCCTTTAATAAACGGAAATTCTCAGCATCCTCCATCTAGTTCTTCTGTCAATGAAATAAAATCTGTTTCTACTGGTTCCCTAATCTCCCGCCCTCGGAAATCTCCCACAATCTCTATTGAGAGAAGAGTTGGGGAGCTCTACCTGGTGTCCTGGGGCCAATGTTTATCCATCGGCCAACACCACGATCACATATTATCCAGTCAGTATTGCATTGCTGCTGGGATCTTGCTGTGCACAAATTGGCTGTCACATATTGTGGATTAAAACAGTGACTGTCCTTCAATGTGACGTAATTGACTGTGATGAATGTTGCATTGCTCTGGTGAAGGGTTCCATATAAACCCAAATCTTCATTTCATTATTTCTCTCTTTATCTGCTTTTTCTTTTCTCTCTCCTTTTCTCTGACTTTGTCCCTTTGACTGTCTGTCTGTCTGCCTGTCTCTCTGACAGTCTGTCTGTCTGTCACTCTGTCTGCCTGTCTGTCTGACCGTATGCCTGTCTATCTGCCTGTCTGTCTGCCTGCCTGACTGCCCGTCTCTATCACTCTGCTTGCCTGTCTGTCTGTCTGTTTATCTATCAGCATGCACTAGATGGGCTGAATGGATTCCTGAGATGGCAGATTCCCGTCCATAAGGGACATGAGTCAACCAGGTGGGTCAGAATGCGATATAACTGAGGGACACGGAGACCAGAACTGTGCACAGTGCTCAGAGTGTGGTCTAACTGAGGGATTTGGAGACCAGAACTTTGCCCAGTTCTCCAAGCGAGGTCTAACCGAGGGATATGGAGAACAGAACTGTGCCCAGTGCTCCAAATGTGGCCAGGCCATGGGAAATTAAGGGCATAACTGTGCACAGTGCACCAAATGTTGTCTAACTGAGGGATTCGGAGACCAGAACTGTGCACAGCGCTCCAAGTGTGGTCTGCCCGATGGGTATGTAGAACAGAACTGTGCACAGATCTCCAAGTGTGGACAGGCCAAGCGATATGGAGACCATAACTGTGTCAAGTACTCCAAGTGTGGTCGAACCGAGGGAAATGGAGGCCATAACTGTGTATAGTGCTCCAGATGTGGCTGAACAGAGGGATATGGAGGCCAGAACTGTGCACAGAGCTCAAAGTGTCTTCAACCGAGTGATGTGGAGGCCAAAAGTGTGCACATTGCTCCGAGTGTGGCCAGACCAAGGGAAATGGAGAGCAGAACTGTGCACAGTTCTCCAGGTGAGGCCTATCCTTTGTAGGGTCAGTGTATCACTCACTGCTCCCAATGAGACCCTGATCCTTCTCTTGTGTGACTGAGCTCACCCAGAGATAAAGGCTCCCCCCCTCATTCCAAAACCCCTATCTCCTCTCCCACCCGCCCCCTCACATCTTATTTCTCTCCCCACTCGGTTCCTCCAACCCTGGAAAATCTGCTCTCTACTACCTCATTCCCACAACCCTCTATCTATTCCCTCTTCCCAAGTGTGCTCACCTCATTGATCCCTCACTGCCGTCTATCAGCATGGACTAGATGGGCTGAATGGAATCCTGAGATGGCAGATTCCCTTCCCTAAGGGACATGAGTCAACCAGGTGGGTCTTCACCACAATCCACTAGTTTCACTCTCACGCTCACCGCTCTTTGTGTTTTATTTTAAATCAGGGGCTATAATTTCCCCAACCCCACACCCTACAGTGAGTCTGCAGTCAGGGGCCCGGACAATCCTCCAGTCGGCATTTCCGGGGGCTGTGTTCAGCATCGTGAACTCTATCCTGTGTAGGGTCAGTGTATATCACTCACTGTGCCCAGTGAGACCATGGTCCTTCTCTGGTGTGACTGAGCTCACCCAGAGATACAGCCTCCAACCCCTCCTTCTAGAGCCACTATCATCTCTCCCATCCCTTCCTTTCTCCCCAAACACCGCCACCCACAACACCCCACATCTCAATTGTCTCCCCACTCGGCACCTCCAGCCCTGCAAGATTCCCTCCATTTTTCCTCATTCCCACAACCCTCTATCCATTCCCTCTTCCCAGGGCCCCTGTCCTCATTGATCCCTCACTGCCGTCTATCTGCATTGCCTGGATGGGCCGAATGGCTTCCTGAGCCATGATGACCAAATGAATCGACCTTAATTGGGTGTTTAATTGACTCCCCGTGATTGGTATTAGCTGGAGACTAAACTACTCTCCCGTATCCAGGATTGGGATGAAAGTTAGGAGATGTCTGCAATGCAATGTGTGTATAAAGAGTTCCATGTCGGCCATCAGAGCTGAAGCGCAAATCAGTCACTTTGAGCAGTTTACCGGCCTGTTAAATATTTCCCTGGAACACGGAACTGACCGGACAACAGGTGCCATCCTGTCTGACAGCCTTGAACAAGGTATGAGGATCTGACAGGAATGAATCAGCACAGGATAGGGTCCAGCAGCTCACTGCCCGTCTGCGTGGACAATACACAGGCTTTAATCTTCTAAATATCATCAGCAGTCCCTCCAGGGCTCGCACATCCTCCCTCATGTGTGGTGATCAGAGCTGGATGTATTAATCTAGCTGCGGCCTAACCAGGGCTTTATAATTGTTCAGAGTATCTTCCCCTGATTTTGTCCCCAATACCTGTATTTTTGAGTGTCAGGTAATGACCATCTGCAACAAGGGAGAATCTAACCATCGCCCCTTGACATTGAATGTCAATGCCATCGATGAATCCCCCACTAACTTCATCCTGGGGGTTACCATTGACCAGAAACTGAACTGGACCAGCCATATAAATACTGTGGCTACAAGAGATGGTCAGAGGCTGGGAATCCTGCGGAGATTAACTCATCTCCTGACTCCCCAAATCCATTCCACCATAGACAATGCACATGTCAGGATTGTGATGGAAGAATCCCCACTTGCCTGGATGAGTGCAGCTCCCACAACACTCAAGAAGCTCGACACCATCCGGGACAATGCAGCCCAGCTTGATCAGCACCCGATCCACAAACATTCACTCCCACCACCATCGACGCACAGTAGCAGCAGTGTGTACCATCTACAAGATGCACTGCAGCGACTCACCAAGGCTCCTTCGATAGCACTGCCCAATCCACCTCATCTACCATCTAGAAGGACAAGGGCAGCAGACATATGGGAACACCACCACCTGGAAGTTCCCCTCCAAGCAACTCATAATCATAGAATTAGAAATAATTCGGCCGTTCCTTCACTGTCGCTGGGTCAAAATCTTGGGACTCCCTGCCTAACAGCACGGTGGATGTACCTACATCTGAAGCAGCTCACCACCACCTTCTCAAGGGGAAATTTGGGAGAGGCCAAGGGAAATGGTGACCTGAACTGTGCCCAGTGCTTCACATTTGGTGTAGCCGAGGGATCTGGAGCCTATAACTATGCACAGGACTCCAAGTGTCGTCAGCCGAGGAATATGGAAGGTAGAACTGTGCACAGTGCTCCGAGTGTGGCCTAACTTAGGGATGTGGAACAAGAAATGTGCAGAGTGCTCTAAATGTGGCCAGGCCAATGGATATGTAGAGCAGAACTGTGCACAGTTCTCCAAGTGTTGTCTAGCCGAGGGATATGGAGACCAGAACTCTGCACAGTGTTCCAGGTGTGGTCTAAGCGAGGCATATGGAGACCAGAACTGTCCAGAGTGCTTCAATTTTGCCTGAACAGATGGATATGGAGACCAGGACTGTGCAATGTGCTCCAAGTGCCTTCAAACGAGGGATATGGACACCAAAACTGTGCACGGTCTCCAAATGTAATTTAACCGAGGGATATGGAGACCAGAACTGTGCACAGTTCACCAAGTGTGGTCTAAATGAGGGATATGGTGACCAGAACTGGGCACAGTGCTCAAAGTGTGGTCTAAATGAGGGGTATGGAGACCAGAACTGTGCACAGTGCTCCAAGTGTGTACTAAATGAGGGATATGGAGACCAGAACTGGGCACAGAACTACGAGTGTCGCCTATCCTTTGTAGGGCAACTGCATCACTCACTTCGCCCAATGAGAACATGATCCTGCTCTGGTGTGACTGAGCTCACAAAGAGGTACAGCCTCTACCCTCCTCTTCTAGAGAACTTCCCTCCTCTCCCACCCGCCCCCTCACATCTTAATTGCCCCCCGACCCGGTACCTCCAACCCTGGAAATTCTGCTCTCGATTACCTCATTCCAACAACCCTCTATCCATTCCCTATTCCCAGGGGTCCTGTCTTAATTTATCCCTCACTGCCGTCTATCTGCACTGACTGGATGGGCCAAATAGCTTCCTGAGCCGTGATGACTCTATGAACCTCCCTTTAATGGGTCTTCTATAGTCTCCCAGTGATGGGCATTAGCTGGAGACTAAACTACTCTCCTGTATCCAGGAGTGGGATGAAAGGTTGGAGATGTCTGGAATGCAATGTGTGTATAAAGAGTTCCATGCGAGAATCAGAGTTGAAGCGCAAATCAGTCACTTTGAGCTGTTTACCGGCCTGTTAAATATTTCCCTGGAACACGGAACTGACCGGACACCAGGTGCCATCCTGTCTGACAGCCTTGAACAAGGTGTGAGGATCTGACAGGAATGAATCAGCACAGGATAGGGTCCAGCAGCTCACTGCCCGTCTGTGTGGACAATACACAGGCTTTAATCTTCTAAATATCCTCAGCAGCCCCTCCAGGGCTCTCACATCCTCCCTCATGTGTGGTGATCAGATCTGGATGTATTAATCTAGCTGCAGCCTAACCAGGGCGTAATAATTATTAAGAGTAACTTTCGCTGTTTTTGAACCCAATACCTGTATTTTTGAGTATCAGGTAATGACCATCTGCATCAAGACGGAATCTAACCAACGCCACTTGACATTCAATGCCATTACCATCACTGAATCCCCCACTAACTTCATCCTGGGGGTTACCATTGACCAGAAACTGAACTGGACCAGCCATATAAATACTGTGGCTACAAGAGCAGGTCCGAGGCTGAAAATCCTGTGGAGAGTAACTCACCTGCTGACTCCCCAAATCCTGTCCACCATCGACAAGTCACCAGTCAGGATGATGATGGAATATTCCCCACTTGCCTGCATGAGCGCGTCTCCCACAACACTCAAGAAGCTCGACACCATCCGGGACAAAGCAGCGCCACTTGATCAGCACCCCATACACAAACATTCACTCACCTCACCACCGACGCACAGTAGCAGCAGTGTGTACCATCTACAAGATGCACTGCAGCAACTCACCAAGGCTCCTTCGATAGCACTGCCCAAATCCACCTCCTCTACCATCTAGAAGGACAAGGGCAGCAGACACAAGGGAACACCACCACCTGGAAGTTCCCCTCTGAGCCACTCTCCATCCTGAGTTGGAAATATATCGGCCGTTCCTTCACTGTCGCTGGGTCAAAATCCTGGGACTCCCTCCATAACAGCGCTGTGGGTGTACCTACATCACAGGCACTGCAGCGGCTCACCACCACCTTCTCAAGGGGCAATTTGGGAGGGGCATTAAATGTTCGCCTAGACAGCGATGCCCACATTCCATGAATAAATTTTAAAGAATGAATCCCAATACCCTCCATGCTTCACTAACTGCTCTCTGTGTGGACAAACAGCCCTTTACTCCACAGCACTTGTGCTGGATCATCGGCTGAGGGAGGGCAGTAGACGAGAATCAGAAGGAGCCATTTTCTTGCCCATGTTTGACATGATGTCATGAGTCAATATTGAGGACTCCAATGGAAACTCCCTCCCACCTGCAGAGCACTGAGTCACTGCTGGTGGGACAGGGACATACCCAGGGATGGTGATGGACACGTCTGGGACAATGGCTCTGAGGCATGATTCTGTGAAAATGATTATGCTGGAGCTACAGGACCTGAATGTGGCCCTGACATTGTCTGACCTCCCCCTTCCCCCCCTGTCAATGTGGAGACTCACCGATCCGAGTGAGAAATGAGACACGGACAAGAGGCGGTGACCAACGCAGCCAGTTTTATTCACATGATCCAGGAACCAGTGGGTCAGGGGGCACGGGCCCTACACAGTCCGTGGAGCCTCTAGACGGTGCTGGAGTCACGGGCCTTGCTGACCCAAATGTGATTCCTCCTTTGATGATACGCTTCACCACGCAGCATTCATACAACCAATAGCACTTGTGGCGTGTCAAACCCTCGTTTCTGCAGCACTGTCCCCATTGACAGGTGCCCCCTTTAATTTTGTCACATGCAGAGAAAAAACCTGAAATGCAGAAAGGAATCCGCTGTTGATGCCACCAGTAAGGACCCTCGACTCTCACTCAAACATTTATTATGTATCACCCTAAATGTTGAAGTCCCCCTTTAACTACCACATACCGATATTGCACTATTGCCTGTTTGGTCTGTGAGGCCTAGACAAAGGACATGGAGAACAGGACTACTCACAGCGTTTGATGGGTGGACTAACCAAGCATAATGGAGAGCAGGACTGTGCACAGGGCTCCAAGTGTGGTCCAACTGAGGGATATGGAGACCAGAACTGTGCACAGTGCTCCAGGTGTGCCCGGCCAGAGGGATATAGGTGTCCAAAACTGTGCAAGTGCTTCAAGTGTCTTCATCCGAGGGATACTGAGGACAAAACAGTGCAAAGTGCTCCGAGTGTGCTGAACTGAGGGATATGGAGTCCAAAACTGTGGACAGTTCTACAGGTTGGCCGGACAGAGGGATATGGAGACCAGACCGGTGCACAGTGCTCCAATTGTGGCCAAGCCAAGGGATATGGAGAGCAGAACTGCACACAGTGCACCAAATGTGGTCTAACCAATGTATGTGAAGACCAGATTTGTGCACATTGCTCCAGCTGTAATCCATTCGAGGAATAAGGAAACCAGAACTGTGCACAGTGCTCCTAGTGTAGCCAGGCCACGGGATATGGAGACCAGAACTGTCCACAGCGCAGCAAGTGAGGTCTAACCATGGGATATGAAGACGAGAACTGTGCACAATGCCCCAGATGTGGTCCAATCGAGGGTTGGGAGACCAGAACTGTAAACAGTGTCCAAGTGTGGTCAACCGAGGGATATAGAGGCCAATATTGTGCACTGTGCTCCGAGTGTTGGTGAACCGAGTGATATGGAGACAGAAACTGAGCACAGTGATCTGAGTGGAGTCTGAATGACGGATATGGAGACCAGGACTGTCCACAGTGCTCCACGCGTGGTCTGCCCGTGGGTAAACGAAACCAGAACTGTGCACAGAGCTCCAGGTGTGGCCAGGCCAAGGGAAATTGAGAGCAGAACTGTGCACAATGTTCCAAGTGTTGTCCTCCAGCGGGATATGGAGACCAGAACTGTACACAGTTCTCCGAGTGTGATCGATCCTTTGTAGGGCCAGTGTATCACTATCTTCTCCCAATGAGACCATGATCCTTCTCTGGTGTGACTGAGCTCACCCACAGGTACAGCCTCTACCATCCCCTTCTAGAGAACTTAGTTCCTCTACAACCCACCCCCTCAAATCTTAATTGCCGCCACACTCGGTACCTCCAACCTTGGAAATTCTGCTCTCAATTACCTCATTCCCACAAGCCCATATCCATTCCATCTTCCCATGGTTCCTGTCTTCGTTTATCCCTCACTGCCGTCTATCTGCATGGACTGGATGGGTCGAATGGCTTCCTGAGCCGTGATGACTCTATGAACCTCCCTTTAATGGGTCTTCAATTGCCCACCAGCGATGGACATTAGCTGGAGACTAAACAATACTCCGGTATCCAGGATTGGGATAAATGTTTGGAGATATCTGGAATGCAATGTGTGCACAAAGATTTCCATGTCGGCCATCAGAGCTGAAGCGCACATCAGTCACTTTGAGCAGTTTACCGGCCTGTTAAATATTTCCCTGGAACACGGAACTGACCGGACACCAGGTGCCATCCTGTCTGACAGCCTTGAACAAGGTGTGAGGATCTGACAGGAATGAAGCAGCACAGGATAGGGTCCAGCAGCTCACTGCCCGTCTGTGTGGACAATACACAGGCTTTAATTTTCTAAATATTCTCAGCAGCCCCTCCAGGGCTCTCACATCCTCCCTCATGTGTGGTGATCAGAGCTGGATGTATTAATCTAGCTGCCGCCTAACCAGGGCTTTATAAGTGTTTAGAATTAGATCCCCCGATTTTGCACTCAGTACCTGTACTTTTGAGTGTCAGGCAATGACCATCTCCAACAAGAGAGAATCTAACCAACGGTTACAAGAGCAGGTCAGAGGCTGGGGATGCTGTGGCGAGTAACTCAACTCCTGACTCCCCAAAAGCCTGTCCACCATCGACAAGGCACCAGTCAGGAATGTGATGGAATACTCCACACTTGCCTGGATGAGTGCAGCTACCACAACACTCAAGGAGCTCGACACCATCCGGGACAAAGCAGCCCCGCTTGATCAGCATCCCTTCCAGAAACATTCACTCCCTCCACCACCGACGCACACTGTCTGCAGTGTGCACCATCTACAAGATGCATTGCAGCAACTCACAAGACTCCTTCGACAACATTTTGCAAACCCACCTCCTCTACCATCTAGAAGGACAAGGGCAGCAGGCACATGGGAACACCACCACCTGGAAATTCCCCTCTGAGCCACTCTCCAATCTGACTGGGAAATATATCGGCCGTCCCTTCTCTGTCGCTGGGTCAAAATCATCAAACTCCCTCCCTAACAGGGCTGTGGGTGTACCTACACCACAGGAACTGCAGCGGCTCACCACCACCTTCTCATGGGACATTTTGTGAGGGGCATTAAATGCTGGCATAGCCAGCGATGCCCACATTCCATGATGAATTTTAAACAATGGAGCCCAATACCCTCCACGCTTCACTAACTGCTCTCTCATCCTGCCCTTCCAAATGTCAAAGATAAAATTTCGGAACACCCCATATCCCTCTGTCTCTGAACGCTCTTTAAAATTGTGTCATGTAGCCCATAATGCCTCTCCCTATTCCTTCTGTCAAAATGCATCACCTCATACCCCTCTCTACAAAATTCCATCTGCCACTTTTCTGTCCATTCTGCCCTCCTATCTACGTCCTGTTTCCATCGATATCTATCGTCCTCACTGGTTGCCATGACTTCAAGTATTGTTTCATCAACAAGTTTTGGAATGTCACCGTATTCCTCAAGTTAGCAATTGGGGGAACAGCACTGTCTACATGCTCCAATCTGACAAACAGCCCTTTACTCCAAGAGCACTTGTGCTGGATCATCGTCTGAGGGAGGGCAGTAGACGAGAAACAGAAGGAGCCATTTTCTTGCCCATGCTTGACCTGATGTCATGAGTCAATATTGAGGACTCCAATGTAAACTCCCTCCCACCTGCATAGCACTGAGTCACTGCCGGTGGGACAGGGACATACCCAGGGATGGTGATGGACACGTCTGGGACAATGGCTCTGAGGCATGACTCTGTGAAAATGATTATGCTGGAGCTGAATGTGACCCTGCCATTGTCTGACCTCCCCCTTCCCTCCCTGTCAATGTGGAGACTCACCGATCCCAGTGAGAAATGAGACACGGACAAGAGGCGGTGACCAACGCAGCCAGTTTTATTCACATGATCCAGGAACCAGTGGGTCAGAGGGCACGGGCCCTACACAGTCCGTGGAGCCTCTAGACGGTGCTGGAGTCACGGGCCTTTGAATTGGGGTTCTTGCCCATGCTTGACCTGATGTCATGAGTCAATATTGAGGACTCCAATGGAAACTCCCTCCCGCCTGCAGAGCACTGAGTCACTGCCGGTGGGACAGGGACATACCCAGGGATGGTGATGGACACCTCTGGGACAATGCCTCTGAGACACGACTCTGTGAAAATGATAATGCTGGAGCTACAGGACCTGAATGTTGCCCTGACATTGTCTGACCTCCCCCTTCCCTCCCTCTCAGTGTGGAGACACACCGATCTGAGTGAGAAATGAGACACAGACAAGAGGCGGTGACCAACGCAGCCAGTTTTATTCACATGATCCAGGAACCAGTGGGTCAGGGGTCACAGGCCCTACACAGTCCGTGGAGCCTCTAGACGGTGCTGGAGTCACGGGCCTTGCTGACCCAAATGTGATTCCTCCTTTTATGATACACTTCACCACGCAGCATTCATACAACCAATAGCACTTGTGGCTTGTCAAACCCTCGTTTCTGCAGCACTGTCCCCATTGACAGGTGCCCCCTTTAATTCTGTCACATGCAGAGAAAAAACCTGAAATGCAGAATGGAATCCGCTGTTGATGCCACCAATAAGGACCCTTGACTCTCACTCAAACATTTATTATGTATCACCCTAAATGTTGAAATCCCCCTTTCACTACCACATCCCGATCTTGCACTATTGCCTGTTTGGTCTGTGAGGCCTAGAAAAAGGACATGGAGAACAGGACTACAGTCTTCGATGGGTGGCTTATGCAAGGAATATGGATAGCAGAACTGTGCACAGTGCGACAAGTGTGGTCTAACAGAGGGATTTGGAGACCAGAACTGTGCAATGTACTACAAGTGTGGCCAGGCCAAGGGAAGTTAAGAGCAGAACTGTGCACAGAGCTCCATGTGTGGCCAGGCCAATGGACATGGAGAGCAGAACTGTGCAAATTCTTCCAAGAGTGGTCTAACAGGGTCATGAAGACCAGAACTGTACACAGTGCTCCAAATGTGTTCTAAACAAGGGATATGGAGACAAGAAGTGTGCACAGTGCTCTACATGTAGTCCAACAGAGAGATATAGAGACCAGAACTGAGCACAGTGCTCCAAGTGTCGTCAACCGAGGGATATGGGGGCCAAAACTGTGCACAGTGCTCTGAGTGTGGTCTAACTGAGGGATTTGGAACCAGCACTGTGCACAGTGCTCCGAGTGTGGTCTAACTGAGGGATTTGGAACCAGCGCTGTGCACAGTGCTCCGAGTGTGGTCTAACTGAGGGATTTGGAACCAGCACTGTGCACAGTGCTCCGAGTGTGGTCTAACTGAGGGATTTGGAACCAGCACTGTGCACAGTGCTCCGAGTGTGGTCTAACTGAGGGATTTGGAACCAGCACTGTGCACAGATCTACAGGTGTGGCCAGGTCCATGGATATGGAGAGCAGAACGGTGCACAATGTTCCAAGTTCCCGAGCGATAGGGAGACCAGAAATGTGCACAGTTCACCTAGTGTGATCTATCCTTTGTAGGGCCAGTGTATCACTCTCTTCTCCCAATGAGACCGTGATCCATCCCTGGTGTTACTGAGCTCACCCACAGGTACTGCCTCTACCCTCCCCTTCTAGAGAACATAGTTCCTCTACCACCTGCCCCCTCACATCTTTATTGCCGCCCCACTCGGTACCTCCAACCTTGGAAATTCTGCTCTCTATTACCTCATTCCCACAAGCCCGTATCCATTCCCTCTTCCCAGGGGTCCTGACTTCGTTTATCCCTCACTGCCGTATATCTGCATGGACTGGATGGGCTGAATGGCTTCCTGAGCTGTGATGACTCTGTGATCCTCCCTTTAATGGGTCTTCAAATGCCCCCCAGTGATGGGCATTAGCTGGAGACTGAACTACTCTCCTGTATCCAGGAATGGGATGAAAGGTTGGAGATGTCTGGAATGCAATGTGTGTAAAAAGAGTTCCATGTCGGCCATCAGAGCTGAATCGCACATCAGTCACTTTGAGCAGTTTACCGGCCTGCTAAATATTTCCCTGGAACACGGAACTGACCGGACACCAGGTGCCATCCTGTCTGACAGCCTTGAACAAGGTGTGAGGATCTGACAGGAATGAATCAGCACAGGATAGGGTCCAGCAGATCACTGCCCGTCTGTGTGGACAATACACGGACTTTAATCTTCTAAATATCCTCAGCAGCCCCTCCAGGGATCTCACATCCTCCCACATGTGTGGTGATCAGAGCTGGATGTATTAATCTAGCTGCGGCCTAACCAGGGCTTTATAATTGTTCAGAATCTGTTCGCCTGATTTTGCACTCAGCACCTGTGCTTATGAGTGTCAGGTAATGACCATCTCCAACAAGAGAGAATCTAACCATCGCCCCTTGACATTCAATTGCATTACCATCACTGAATCCCCCACTATCAACATCCTGGGGGTTAGCATTGACCAGAAACTGAATAATGCCTCTCCCTATTCCTTGGGTCACTCTTGTCCGTGTCTCATTTCTCACTCGGATCGGTGTGTCTCCACATTGACAGGGAGGGAATGGGGAGGTCAGACAGTGGCAGGGCCAAATTCAGGTCCTGTAGCTCCAGCATAATCATTTTCACAGAATCATGCCTCAGAGCCATTGTCCCAGACGTGTCCATCACCATCCCTGGGTATGTCCCTGTCCCACCGGCAGTGACTCAGTGCTCTGCAGGCGGGAGGGAGTTTAAATTGGAGTCCTCAATATTGACTCATGTCATCAGGTCAAACATGGACAAGAAAATGGCTCCTTCTGATTCTCGTCTACTGCCCTCCCTCAGCCGATGATCCAGCACAAGTGCTCTTGGAGTAAAGGGCTGTTTGTCAGATTGGAGCATGTAGACAGTGCTGTTCCCCCAATTACTGACATCAGGAATACGGTGACATTCCAAAACTTGTCGATGAAACAATACTTGAAGTCATGGCAACCAGTGAGGACAATAGATATCGATGGAAACAGGACGTAGATAGGAGGGCAGAATGGGCAGAAAAGCAGCAGATGGAATTTTGTAGGGAGGGTTATGAGGTGATACATTTTGACAGAAAGAATCGGGAGAGACATTATGGGCTACATGCCACAATTTTAAAGAGCGTTCAGAGACAGAGGGATATGGGGTGTTCCGAAATTTCATCTTTGACATTGGGCAGGGCATAATGAGAGAGCAGTTAGTGAAGTGTGGAGGGTATTGGGCTTCATTTCTTAAAATTCATTCAGGGAATGTAGGCATTTCTGGCTAGGCCAGCATTTAATGCCCCTCCCAAATTCCCTCTTGAGAAGGTGGTGGTGAGCCGCTGCAGTCCCGGTGGTGTAGGTACATCCATAGAGCTGTTAGGGAGGGAGTTCCAGGATTTTGACATAGCGACAGTGAAGGAAAGGCCAATATATTTCCAAGCCGGGATGGTAAGCGGCTCAGAGGGTAACTTCCAGGTGGTGCTGTTCCCATATGTCTGCTGCCTTTGATCTTCTAGATGGTAGAGGTCTTGGGTTTCGGTGACGCTATCGAAGGAGCCTTGGCGAGTTGCTGCAGTGCATCTTGTCGATGGTACACACTGCTACTACTGTGCGTCGGTAGTGGAGGGAGTGAATGTTTGTGGATGGGGTGCCAATTAAGTGGGGCTGCTTTGTACCGGATGGTGTCGAGCTTCTTGAGTGTTTTGGGAGCTGCACTCATCCAGGCAAGTGGGGAGTATTCCATCATAGTCCTGACTGGTGCCTTGTCGATGGTGGACAGGCTTTGGGGAGTCAGGAGGTGAGTTACTCTCCGCAGGATTTGCAGCCTCTGACCTGCTCTTGTAGCCACAGTATTTATGTGGCTGGTCCAGTTCAGTTTCTGGTCAATGGTAACACCCAGGATGAAGTTAGTGTTGGATTCAGCGATGGCAATGGCATTGAATGTCAAGGCGCGATGGATAGATTCTCCCTTGTTGCAGATGGTCATTACCTGACACTGAAAAATACAGGTATTGGGGACAAAATCAGGGGAAGATACTCTGAACAATTATAAAGCCCTGGTAAGGCCGCAGCTAGATGAGTACATCCAGCTTTGATCACCACACATGAGGGAGGATGTGAGAGCCCTGGAGGGGCTGCTGAGGATATTTAGAAGATTAAAGCCTCTGTATTGTCCACACAGACGGGCAGTGAGCTGCTGGACCCTATCCTGTGCTGATTCATTCTTGTCAGACCCTCACACCTTGTTCAAGGCTGTCAGACAGGATGGCACCTGGTGTCCGGTCAGTTCCGTGTTCCAGGGAAATATTTAACAGGCCGGTAAACTGCTCATAGTGACTAATGTGTGCTTCAACTCTGATTCTCGCATGGAACTCTTTATCCACTCATTGCATTCCAGACATCTCCAAACTTTCATCCCACTCCTGGATACAGGAGAGTAGATTCGTCTCCAGCTAATGTCCATCACTGGGAGACAATTGAAGACCCATTAAAGGGAGGTTCATAGAGTCATCACGGCTCAGGAAGCCATTCAGCCCATCCAGTCCATGCAGACAGACGGCAGTGAGGGATAAAGGAAGACAGGACCCCTGGGAAGAGGGAATGGATAGGGGTTTGTGGGAATGAGGTAATCGAGAGCAGAATTTCCAGGGTTGAAGGTACCGAGTGGGGCGGTAATTAAGATGTGAGGGGGCGGGTGGGAGAGGAGCTAGGCACTCGAGAAGTGGAGTGATAATTTCAATGTCGGGAGATTAGAAACTAATTGGAAACAAATTAAAATGTTTAGCAGTTGAACGAGAAGGAAGATGAGGAGAATTCCTTTTGACACAAAGAGTTCTTGTGATCTGGAATGTGCTGCCCGAACGGATAATGGAAACAGATTCAATAGCAACTTATCAAAGGGGAATTGTATCAGTAATTGACTGGGAACATAATGGCGGGGCGGTGGGTGAAGAGAACAGGTTGAGGAGGCATAATTTAGTAGATCTATCAAAGGGCCAGCAGAGACTCGATGGGCCAAATGGACGACTACATTGCAAAAATATATTTACTTAAACATAGTGAAGAATCCCTTTAAACCTCCAACATTTCAATCATTACACAGATCTGTCTCTCTGAATACTAATGAAATAAAGGATGACTTGGGCGGCACATTTAGTCTTTCACTCGAGAAACTGTTGGTCTCAGTTAATGAACAGCTCCTTTAACAAGCTCAAGTTGGAGCCAGTGCTCACCATGTGGTTGTGTGAATATTAACTACAGAATGCTCCAGGCGTTGATATAAAGGGCAGCCGTAATCCAGTCACCTCATTGTGACTCTGAGAGGATCAGCAGAAGATGAGGAAAGCACTGCTCTTGCTGCTTGGACTCCTGGTGCTGCTACAGCCCATCGCTGAGGGTGGAGTCGTCAGTCCAAGGCAGAGGCGTGAGTATAACTCTCCCAGGAGTGACACAGCAGAAACATTCAGGGAATGAAGAGGAGGCCATTCAGCCTCTTCATGCGACCAATCAATTGGAATCTTAACTTCTTCCGCCCATCTTTGTTCCACAACCGTTAAGACTTTTCCCAGACAGAAAGCTGTCCATCTCAGTTTAGCATCCTTCCATATTCTGAGGGCCAATCAAAACAGCCGGCATATTGACAGAGGAAAGCTGCGTGGGAATAATTGGATAGTTGCTTCAGAGAGACGACACGGGATCGATGGGCCGAATGTCCCTCTTCTCTGCTCTATTATTCTTACCTTAATCGTAGAAAGACATTTCTACAAACCTTCCCCAGTTCAATCCTTACACAGGGCCGTCTCTGTTGATTAACACATAATCGCCCAGCGAGACACATTTAATCACTGATTCCAGTTACCGTTGCTCTCAGTGAGTGACCTTTCCCTTCAACGTGCCCAAGGTGGAGCCAATCCTCACCGTGTCTGTGTGGGTGTGTGTGTGTGATTATTAACTAGAGATTATACTCTGGGTTCATATAAAGAGCTCCTGTAGCCCAGGCAGTTCAGTGTGGCTTTGAGGAGCTCAGTGGAAGATGAGGAAAGCACTGCTCTTGGTGCTGGTGCTCCTGGTGCTGGGACACATCAGCGCTGAAAACTATATTTACGCAGGACAGTGAATTTCTCAGTCGCCAATCTATGAAACCATTCACAGGAACAGGAATAGGCCATTCACCCACCCAAACATGTGCTGCCATTCGATTGGATCTTTGTTGATCTGTATTTAAATCCATTTCTGCGGCTTGGTTCTCGAACATGAACCGTACCTTGGTACCAAAACCCTTCAATCTCAGCGTGGGAATGGTTGAAAAGTTTGCATATTTTATATATTTTTGTTTAATTGAGCTCCAACCTCCAAAATTGACCCCACTGAATCTTAAAACTGCAAAAAAAATTCTAAGATATTGTAGGTTTTAATAATAGTTGAGGTCTGTATATCCCTCGGTGAGACCACACTTGGAGCATTGAGCTCAGTTCCAGTCTCCATATCACTCGGTGAGACCACATCTGGAGCACTGCTCACAGTTCTGGGGTCCATATCCCTCGGTTAGACCACAGTTGTTCCACTGGGTACAGTTCTGCTCTCCATATCCCTTGGTTAGGTGTCCTATAGAGCCCTGTGTGCTGTTCTGTTCTCCATGTCCTTTGTCCAGGCCTCACAGACCAAACTGATGATAGTGCAATATCGGGATGTGGCAGTGAATGGGGGACTTCAATATTTAGTTTGATACATAATAAATGTTTGAGTGAGAGTCGAGGGTCCTTACTGGTGGTAACAACAGCGATTCCTTTCTGCATTTCAGGAACGTCCACTCAATGTGACAGAGTATCAGGGGCCACCTGTCGAATGAGACACTGCCACAGAAACGAGTTTTGGATAGCCAGCGAGTGCTTTTCAACGTCCAGATGCTGCGTGTTGAAACATATGAGATACGGATGAAGCAGGAAGGCCAGTGACTCCAGCTCCAATTACAAGGCCCGTGACCCCATCTCCATCTAGAGGCTCCACGGACTGTGTAGGGCCCGAGCCCCCTGACCCACTGGTTCCTGGATCATGTGAATAAAACTGGCTGCGTTGGTCACCGCCTCTTGTCCGTGTCTCATTTCTCACTCGGATCGGTGTGTCTCCACATTGACAGGGAGGGAAGGGGGAGGTCAGACAATGGCAGGGCCACATTCAGGTCAATAGCTCCAGCATAATCATTTTCACAGAGTCATGCCGCAGAGCCATTGTCCCAGACGTGTCCATCACTATCCCTGGGTATGTCCCTGTCCCACCGGCAGTGACTCAGTGCTCTGCAGGTGGGAGGGAGTTTCCATTGGAGTCCTCAATATTGACTCATGACATCAGGTCAAACATGGGCAAGAAAATGGATCCTTCTGATTCTCGTCTACTGACCTCCCTCAGCCGATGATCCAGCACAAGTGCTCTTGGAATAAAGGGCTGTTTGTCAGATTGGAGCATGTAGACAGTGCTGTTCCCCCAATTACTGACATCAGGAATACGGTGACATTCCAAAACTTGTCGATGAAACAATATTTGAAGTCATCGCAACCAGTGAGGATGATAGATATCGATGGAAACAGGACGTAGATAGGAGGGCAGAATGGGTAGAAAAGTGGCTGATGGAATTTTGTAGAGAGTGGTATGAGGTGATGCATTTTGACAGAAGGAATAGGGAGAGGCATTATGGGCTACATGACACAATTTTAAAGAGCTTTCAGAGACAGAGGGATATGGAGTGTTCCGAAATTTTATCTTTGACATTTGGCAGGGCAGGATGAGTGAGCAGTTAGTGAAGCGTGGAGGGTATTGGGCTCCATTGTTTTAAATTCATTCATGTGATGTGTGTGTCATTGTCGAGGCCAACATTTAATGCCCCTGCCAAATTGCTCCTTTAGAAGGTGACGGTGAGCTGCTTCAGAAGTAGGTACATCCACCGTGCTGTTAGGCTGGGATTTCCAGGTTTTTGACCCAGCGACAGAGAAGGAACGGCCGAATTATTTCCAAGTCTACGATTATGAGTTGCTTGGAGGGGAACTTATTGGAGGTGGTGTTCCCATGGGTCTGCTGCCCTTGTCCTTCTTATTGTATAGGTTGTGGGTTTGGGCAGCGCTATCGAAGGAGCCTTCGTGAGTCGCTGCAGTGCATCTTGTATATGGTACACACTGCTGCTACTGTGCGTCGGTGGTGGAGGGAGTGAATGTTTGTGGATGGGGTGCTGATCAAGCGGGGCTGCTTTGTCCTGGATGGTGTCAAGCTTCTTGACTGTTGTGGGAGCTGCATTCATCCAGGCAAGTGGAGAGTATTCCAACAAAATCCTGACTGGTGCCTTGTCGATGGTGGACAGGCTTTGGGGAGTCAGGAGGTGAGTTACTCTCCGCACGATTCCCAGCCTCTGACCTGCTCTTGTAGCCACAGTATTTATATGACTGGTCCAGTTCAGTTTCTGGTCAATGGTAACCTCCAGGATGAAGTTAGTGGGGGATTCAGTGATGGTAATGCCATTAAACGTGAAGGGGCGATGGTTAGATTCTCCCTTGTTGGAGATGGTCATTACCTGACACTCATAAGTACAGGTAGTGAGTGCAAAATCAGGGGAACTTATTCTCAACAATTTTAAAGCCCTGGTTAGGCCGCAGCTAGATTAATACATCCAGCTCTGATCACCACACATGAGGGAGGATGTGAGAGCCCTGGAGGGGCTGCTGAGGTTATTTCGAAGATTAAAGCCTGTGTATTGTCCACACAGACGGGCAGTGAGCTGCTGGACCCTATCCTGTGCTGATTCATTCCTGTCAGATCCTCACACCTTGTTCAAGGCTGTCAGACAGGATGGCACCTGGTGTCCGGTCAGTTCCGTGTTCCAGGGAAATATTAACAGGCCGGTAAACTGCTCAAAGTGACTGATTTGTGCTTCAGCTCTGATGGCCGACATGGAACTCTTTATACACACATTGCATTTCAGACATCTCCAAACTTTCATCCCACTCCTGGATACAGGAGAGTAGTTTAGTCTCCAGCTAATGTCCATCACTAGGATAGAATTGAAGTCCCATTAAAGGGAGGTTCATAGAGTCATCACGGCTCAGGAAGCCATTCGGCCCATCCAGTCCATGCCGATCGACGGCAGTGAGGGATAAACGAAGACAGGACCCCTGGGAAGAGGGAATGGATAGGGGATGTGGGAATGAGGTAATCGAGAGCAGAATTTCCAGGTTTGGATGTTCCGGGTGGGGCGGCAATTAAGATGTGAGGGGGCAGGTGGGAGAGGAGCTAGGTTCTCGAGAAGGGGAGAGTGGAGGCTGTACCTGTGGGTGACCTCAGTCACACCAGGGAAGGAACATGGTCTCATTGGGAGAAGTGAGTGATACACTGGCCCTACAAAGGATAGACCACACTCGGAGCACTGTGCACAGTTCTGTTTCCACTATCCCTAGTTTGACGGCACTTGAAGCATTTTGTGCAGCCCTGTTCTCCATATCCCTCTGTTCGGCCACACGTGGAGCGCTCTGCACTGTTCTGGTTCCAAATCCCTCAGTTAGACCACACTCGGAGCACTGTGCACCGTTTCCGCCTCCATATCCCTCGGTTGACGACGCTCTTAGCATTGTGTTCTGGTCTCCATATCCCACGCTTAGACCACATCTGGAGCACTGTGCACAAAACTGGTCTCCCTATTCCTCGGTTAGAGTGTGCTTGGTGCATTGGTCACTGCTCTGGCCTGTATATCCCTTGGCCTGGACACGCTAGGAACACTGTGGACAGTTCTGGCCGTCATATCCATCGTTTAGACCAATCCTATTCTGGCCTGTGTATCCCTTGGCCTGGCCACGCTTGATGCACTGGGCGCAATTCTGGCCTGTATATCCCTTGGCCTGTCCAGGCTTGATGCACTGTGCACAGTCCTGGTTTCGTTTCCCCTCGGGATGATCACATTTGGAGCGTTGTGCACAGTTCTGGTCCCCCTACCCCTCGGTTGACCACACTTGGACACTGTTCACAGTTCTGGTCTCCAAACCTTCGATTGGACCACATCTGGGCCACTGTTCACAGTTCTCATCTTCATATCCCACGGTTAGACCACACTTGCTGCGCTGTGGACAGTTCTGGTCTCCATTTCCCGTGGCCTGGTTACACTTGGAGCACTGTGCACAGTCCTGGTTTCCTTATTCCTCGAATGGATTACAGCTGGAGCATTGTGCACAAATCTGGTCTTCATATCCATTGGTTAGACCACATTTGGTGCACTGTGCACAGTTCTGCTCTTTATATCCCTCAGTTATACCACATCTGGAGCAATGTGCAAACTTCTGGTCTCCATTTCCCTTGGTTAGACCACATCTGGAGCACTGTTCACACCTCTGGGGTCCTCATCCCTCGGTTAGACCACAGTTGGTCCACTGGGTACAGTTCTGCTCTCCATATCCCTTGGTTAGACGTCCCATAGAGCCCTGTGCGCTGTTCTGTTTTCCATCTCCTTTGTCTAGACCTCACAGACCAAACTGACGATTGTGTAATATCGGGATGTGGCAGTGAAAGGGGGACTTCACCATTTAGGGTGACACATAATAAATGTTTGAGTGAGAGTCGAGGGTCTTTACTGGTGGCATCAACAGCGGATTCCTTTCTGCATTTCAGGATATTCCTTTGGATGTAACGAAATAGCGGGCAGCTGTCGAGAATATCGCTGCCTTAGATGGGAGACTTTGATACCCAACAAGTGCTATTGGACGTGCGAATGCTGCGTATGGAAGCCACTCGAAATCGGATGAAGTAGCGATGGGAGGCCAAGGCCAGTGATTCCAGACCCAGTTCAAAGGCCTGTGAATCCAGCACTGCCTTGAGGCTCCACGGACTGTGTAGGGCCCGTGCCCCCTGACACACTGGTTCCTGAATCATGTGAATAAAACTGGCTGCGTTGGTCACCGCCTCTTGTCCGTGTCTCATTTCTCACTCGGATCGGTGAGTCTCCACATTGACAGGGAGGGAAGGGGGAGGTCAGACAATGGCAGGGCCACATTCAGGTCCTGTAGCTCCAGCATAATCATTTTCACAGAGTCATGCCTCCGAGCCATTGTCCCAGACGTGTCCATCACCATCCCTGGGTATGTCCCTGTCCCACCGGCAGTGACTCAGTGCTCTGCAGGCGGGAGGGAGTTTCCATTGGAGTCCTCAATATTGACTCATGACATCAGGTCAAATATGGGCAAGAAAATGGCTCCTTCTGATTCTCGTCTACTGCCCTCCCTCAGCCGATGATCCAGCATAAGTGCTCTTGGAGTAAAGGGCTGTTTGTCAGATTGGAGCATGTAGACAGTGCTGTTCCCCCAATTACTGACATCAGGAATACGCTGACATTCCAAAACTTGTCGATGAAACAATACTTGAAGTCATGGCAACCAGTGAGGACGATAGATATCGATGGAAACAGGACGTAGATAGGAAGGCAGAATGGACAGAAAAGTGGCAGATGGAATTTTGTAGAGATGGGTATGAGGTGATGCATTTTGACAGAAAGAATAGGGAGAGGCATTATGGGCTACATGACACAATTTATAAGAGCGTTCAGAGACAGAGGGATATGGGGTGTTCCGAAATTTTATCTTTGACATTTGGCAGGGCAGGATGAGAGAGCAGTTAGTGAAGCGTGGAGGGTATTGGGCTCCATTGTTTAAAATTCATTCAGGGATTGTGGGCATCGCTGTCTAGGCCAGTATTTAATGCCCCTCCCTAATTGCCTCTTGAGAAGGTGATGGTGAGCCGCTGCAGTCCCTGTGGTGTAGGTGCATCCATAGCGCTGTTAGGGAGGGAGTTTCAGGATTTTGACCCAGCGACAGTGAAGGAACGGCCGATATATTTACAAGTCAGAATGGTGAGAGGCTCAGAGGGGAACTTCTAGGTGGTGGTGTTCCATTGTGCCTGCTCCCCTTGTCCTTCTAGATGGTAGAGGATGTGGATTTGGGCAGCGCTATCGAAGGAGCTTTGGTGAGTCGCTGCAGTGCACCTTGTAGATGGTACACACTGCTGCTACTGCGCGTCGGTGGTGGAGGGAGTGAATGTTTCTGGATGGGGTGCTGATCAAGTGGGGCTGCTTTATCCTGGATGGTGTCGAGCTTCTTGAGTCTTGTGGGAGCTGCACTCATCCAGGCAAGTGGGGAGTATTCCAATAAAATCCTGACTTGTGCCTTGTCGATGTGGACAGGCTTTTGGGGAGTCAGGAGGTGAGTTACTCGCCACAGCATCCCCAGCCTCTGACCTGCTCTTGTAACCACAGTATTTATATGGCTGGTCCAGTTCAGTTTCTGGTCAATGGTAACCCCCAGAATGTAGATAGTGGGGGAATCAGTGATGGTAATGCCATTGAACTTCAAGAGGCGATGGTTAGATTCTCCCTTGTTGCAGATGGTCATTACCTGACACTCAAAATTACAGGTATTGGGGACAAAATCAGGGGAAGATACTCTGAACAATTATAAAGCCCTGGTTAGGCCGCAGCTAGATTAATACATCCAGCTCTGATCACCACACATGAGGGAGGATGTGAGAGCCCTGGAGGGGCTGCTGAGGATATTTAGAAGATTAAAGCCTGTGTATTGTCCACACAGACGGGCAGTGAGCTGCTGGACTCTATCCTGTGCTGATTCATTCCTGTCAGATCCTCACACCTTGTTCAAGGCTGTCAGACAGGATGGCACCTGGTGTCCGGTCAGTTCCGTGTTCCAGGGAAATATTTAACAGGCCGGTAAACTGCTCAATGTGACTGATTTGCGCTTCAACTCTGATGGCCGACATGGAACTCTTTATCCACATATTGCATTCCAGACATCTCCAACCTTTCAATCCAATCCTGGATACAGGAGAGTAGTTTAGTCTCCAGCTAATTCACTGGGGGGGCAATTGAAGACCCATTAAAGGGAGGATCACAGAGTCATCACTGCTCAGAAAGCCATTCGACCCATCCAGGCAATGCAGATAGACGGCAGTGAGGGATCAATGAGGACAAGGGCCCTGGGAAGAGGGAAAGGATAGGGGGTTGTGGGAATGAGTTTAAAGGCAGGGAATCTTGCAGGGCTGGAGGTGCCGAGTGGGGAGACATTTGAGATGTGGGGTGTTGGTGTTGGGGGTGTGTTGGGGGATAGGAGGGGGTGGGAGAGATGATAGTGTCTCTTGAAGGAGGGGTGGAGGCTTTATCTCTGGGTGAGCTCAGTCACACCAGAGAAGGACCATGGTCTCACTGGGCACAGTGAGTGATATACACTGACCCTACACAGGATAGAGTTCACGATGCTGAACACAGCCCCCGGAAATGCTGATTGGAGGATTGTCCGGGCCCCTTACTGCAGACTCACTGTAGGGTGTGGGGTTGGGGAAATTATGGCCCCGGATTTAAAATAAAACACAAATAGCGGTGATGGTGAGACTGAAACTAGTTGATTGTGGTGAAGACCCACCTGGTTGACTCATGTCCCTTAGGGAAGGGAATCTGCCATCTCAGGAATCCATTCAGCCCATCTATCCATGCTGATAGACGGCAGTGAGGGATCAATGAGGTGAGCACACTTGGGAAGAGGGAATAGATAGAGGGTTGTGGGAATGAGGTAGTAGAGAGCAGATTTTCCAGGGTTGGAGGAACTGAGTGGGGAGAGAAATAGGATGTGAGGGGGCGGGTGGGAGAGGAGATAGGGGTTTTGGAATGAGGGATGGAGACTTTATCTCTGGGTGAGCTCAGTCACACAAGAGAAGGATCAGGGTCTCATTGGGAGCAGTGAGTGATACACTGACCCTACAATGGATAGGCCACACGTGGAGCACTGTGCACAGTTCTTGTCTCTGTATCGCTCGGTTAGACCACACTTAGAGCACTGTGCACCGTTCGGGCCTCTATATCCCTTGGCCTGACACACCTGGAGCACTGTAGACAGTTCTGCTCTCCATATCCCTCGTTTGGACCACATCTGCAGCACTTGTCACAGTTTTGTCCTCCATATCGCTCGGTTGTCCACACTCAGAGCACGGCGCAGTTTTGACCTTCATATCCATCGGTTGACCACGCTTGGGCAATGTTCACAATTCTGCTCTCCAAACCCTTGGTTGGTCTACATCTGGGCTCTGTGCAAAGTTCTGGTCTTCATATTGCACAGTTCGATTACACTTGCTGCACTGTGGACAGTTTTGGTCTCCATATCCCTTGGCCTGGTTACACTTGGAGAACTGTACACAGTTCTGGTTTCCTTATCCCTCGGAAGGATTACCGCTGAAGCACTGTGCACAGTTCTGGTCTTCATATCCCTCAGTTAGACGCCATTTGGTGCAGTTCTGCCCTCCTATTCCCATGGCCTGGCCACACCTGGAGCACTGTGGACAGTTCTGGTTTCCATATCCCTCAGTTAGACCACGCTTGGAGCACTGTGCACAGTTCTGGTTTCCATATCCCTCAGTTAGACCACGCTTGGAGCACTGTGCAAAGTTCTGGTCTCCAAATCCCTTGGTTAGACCACACTCAGAGCGCTGTGCGCAGTTTTGGCCTCCACATCACTCGGTTGAAGACATTTTGAGCGCTGTGCACAGTTATGGCTTCCATATCCCTCAGTTAAACAACACTTTGGAGTACTTGATACCGTTATGGTCTCCAAATCCCTTGGCCTGGCCACACTTGGATCACTGCGCACAGTTCTGTTCTACATACCCATCGGGCAGACCACACTTGGAGCACTCTGCACAGTTCTGGTCTCCAAATCCCTCAGTTACAACACATTCGGAGCACTGTGCACAGTTCTGGCCTCCATATCCCTCAGTTAGACAACACTTGGAGTACTTGATACAGTTGTGTTCTCCATATCCCTTGGCCTGACCACACTTGGGGCACTCTGCACAGTTCTGGTCTCCAAATCCCTCCGTTAGACCACACTCGGAGCACTGTGCATAGTTTTGGACTCCATTTCCCTCGGTTGATGACACTTGGAGCACTCTGCACAGTTCTGCTCTCCATATCCCTGGGGGTGGCAATACTTGTAGCACTGTGCACAGTTCTGGGCTCCATGTCCCTCGGTTAGACCATGCTTGGAGAACTCTGATGAGTTCTGGTCTCCAAATCCCTCAGTTAGACCACACTTGGAGCATTGTGCAAAGTTTTGGTCTCCATATCCCTCAGTTGACGACACTAGGAACACTGTGCAAAGTTTTGGTCTCCATATCCCTCAGTTGGACCAGACTTGAAGCACTGTGCTCAGTTCAGCTCTCCATTAAGCTTGGTTAGGCCACCCATCAAATGCTGTGGGTAATCCTGTTCTCCATGTCCTTTGTCTAGGCCTCACAGACCAAACTGACAATAGTGCAATATCGGGATGTGGCAGTGAAAGGGGCCTTTAACATTTAGGTTGATACATAATAAATGTTTGAGCGAGAGTCGAGGGTCCTTACTGGTGGCATCAACAGCGGATTCCTTTCTGCATTTCAGGTGTTGTCTCTGCATGTGACAGAATTAAAGGGGGCACCTGTCAATGGGGACAGTGCTGCAGAAACGAGGGTTTGACACGCCACAAGTGCTATTGGTTGTATAAATGCTGCGTGGTGAAGCAAATCAAAAAAGGAGGAATTATGTTTGGGTCAGCAAGGCCCGTGACTCCAGCACCGTCTAGAGGCTCCACGGACTGTGTAGGGCCCGTGACCCCTGACCCACTGGTTCCTGGATCATGTGAATAAAACTGGCTGCGTTGGTCACCGCCTCTTGTCGATGAATTAATACTTGAAGTCATGGCAACTAGAGAGTACGATAGATATCGATGGAAACAGGACATAGATAGGAGGGCAGAATGGGCAGAAAAGTGACAGATGGAATTTTGTAGAGAGGGGTATGAGGTGATGCATTTTGACAGAAGGAATAGGGAGAGGCATTATGGGCTCCAATGGTTAAAATTCATTCAGGGAATTTGGGCATCGCTGTCTTGGCCAGCATTTAATGCCCCTCCCAAATTGCCCCTTGAGAAGGTGGTGGTGAGCAGCTGCAGTCCCTGTGGTGTAGGTACATCCATAGCGTTGTTAGGGAGCGAGTTCCAGGATTTTGACAAGCGACAGTGAAGGAACGGCCGATATATTTCCAAGTCAGGATGGTGGGTGGCTCAGAGGGGAACTTCCAGGTGGTGGTGTTCCCATGTGTCTGCTGCCCTTGTCCTTCTAGATGGGAGAGGTTGTGGAGTTGGTCAGCGCTATCGAAGGAGCCTTGGTGAGTCGCTGCAGTGCATCTTGTAGATGGTACACACTGCTGCTACTGTGCGTCGGTGGTGGAGGGAGTGAATATTTGTGAATGGGGTGCCGATCAAGCGGGGCTGCCTTGTCCTGGATGGTGTCGAGCTTCTTGAGTGTTGTGGGAGCCGCACTCATCCACTCAAGTGGGGAGTATTCCAACAAAATCCTGACTGGTGCCTTGTAGATTGTGGACAGGCTTTGGGGAGTCAGGAAGTGAGTTACTCTCCGCAGGATTCCCAGCCTCTGACCTGCTCTTGTAGCCACAGTGTTTATATGGCTGGTCCAGTTCAGTTTCTGGTCTGGTAACCCCCAGGATGAAGTTAGTGGGGGATTCAGCGATGGCAATGGCATTGAATGTCTAGGGGCGATGGTTAGATTCTCCCTTGTTGCAGATGGTCATTACCTGTCACTTAAAAATACAGGTATTGGGGACAAAATCAGGGGAAGATAGTCTGAACAATTATAAAGCCCTGGTTAGGCCGCAGCTAGATTAATACATCCAGCTCTGATCACCACACATGAGGGAGGATGTGAGAGCCCTGGAGGGGCTGCTGAGGATATTTCGAAGATTAAAGCCTGTGTATTGTCCACACAGACGGGCAGTGAGCTGCTGGACCCTATCCTGTGCTGATTCATTCCTGTCAGATCCTCACACCTTGTTCAAGGCTGTCAGACAGGATGGCACCTGGTGTCCGGTCAGTTCCGTGTTCCAGGGAAATATTTAACAGGCCGGTAAACTGCTCAAAGTCACTGATTTGCGCTTCAACTCTGATGGCCGACATGGAAATCTTTATACACACATTGCATTCCAGACATCTCCAAACTTTTATCCCAATCCTGGATACCGGAGACTAGTTTAGTCTCCAGCTAATGCCGATCAATGGGAGACAATAGAAGACCCATTAAAGGGAGGATCACAGAGTAATCACGGCTCAGGAAGCCCATCCTGTCCATGCAGATATACGGCAGTGAGGGATAAACGAAGACAGGACCCCTGGGAAGAGGGAATGGATAGAGGTTTGTGGGAATGAGGTAATTGAGAACAGAATTTCCAATGTTGGAGGTACAGAGTCGGGCGGCAATTTAGATGTGAGGGGGCAGGTGGTAGAGGAACTAGGTTCTCTAGAAGGGGCTGGTGGAGACTGCATCTCTGGGTGAGCTCAGTCACACCAGAGAAGGATCATGGCCTCATTGGGAGAAGTGTGTGATACACTGGCACTACAGAGGATAGACCACACTCGGAGCGCAGTGCACAGTTCTGGTCTCCAGATCCCTCATTTAGACCACAGTTGGAGCACTGTGTACAGTTCTGGTCTCCATATCCCTCAGTTAGTCCACACTCGGAGTGCTGTGCGCTGTTCTGGTCCAGATATCGCTCGGTTAGACCACGCTTGCAGCACTGTGCACAGTTCTGGTCTCCATATCCCTCATTTACAGCACACTTGCAGCACTGTGCACAGTTCTGGTCTCCATATCCCTCATTTACAGCACACTTGCAGCACTGTGCACAATTCTGGTCTCCATATCCCTCATTTAGACCACAGTTGGAGCAGTGTGCGCAGTTCTGGTCTCCATGTCCCTCGGCTAGACCACACTCGGAGCACTGTGCGCACTTCTGGTCTTCATAACCCTGTTAGACCACACTTGGAACATTGTGCACAGTTCATGTCTCCATATCCATTAGCCTGGCCACATGTGGAGCCCATAGCCCCTAAATCATTGGTTCCTGGATCATGTTCCATTGGAGTCCTCAATATTGACTCATGACATCAGGTCAAACATGGGCAAGAAAATGGCTCCTTCTGATTCTCGTCTACAGCCCTCCCTCAGCCGATGATCCAGCACAAGTGCTCTTGGAGTAAAGGGCTGTTTGTCAGATTGGAGCATGTAGACAGTGCTATTCCCCCAATTACTAACATCAGGAATACGGAGACATTCCAAAACTTGTCGATGAAACAATACTTGAAGTCATGGCAACCAGTGAGGACGATAGATATCGATGGAAACAGGGCGTAGATAGGAGGGTAGAATGGGCAGAAAATTGGCAGACGGAATTTTGTAGAGAGGGGTATGAGGTGATGCATTTTGACAGAATGAAAAGGGAGAGGCATTATGGGCTACATGACACAATTTTAAAGAGCGTTCAGAGACAGAGGGATATGGGGTGTTCCGAAATTTTATCTTTGACATTGGGCAGGGCAGGATGAGAGAGCAGTTAGTGAAGCGTGGAGGGTATTGGGCTCCATTGCTTATTATTCATTCAGGGAATGTGAGCATCGCTGGCTAGGCCAGCATTTAATGCCACTCCCAAATTGCCCATTGAGAAGGTGGTGGTGAGCCGCTGCAGTCCCTGTGGTGTAGGCACATCCATAGCACTGTTAGGGAGGGAGTTCCAGGATTTTGACCCAGCGACAGTGAAGGAACGGCCGATATATTTCCAGGTCAGGATGTTTTGTGTCTCAGAGGGATAATTCCAGGTGGTGGTGTACCTATGTGTCTGCTGCCCTTGTCCTTCTAGATGGTAGAGGAGGTAGATTTTGGCAGCGCTATCGAAGGAGCCTTGGTGAGTCGCTGCATTGCATCTCGATGGTACACACTGCAGCTACTGTGCGTCGGTGGTGGAGGGAGTGAATGTTTGTGGATGGGTGCCAATCAAGCGGGGCTGCTTTGTCCTGGATGGTATCGAGCTTCTTGAGTGTTGTGGGAGCTGCACTCATCCGGGCAGATGTGGAGTATTCCATCATAATCCTGACTGGTGCCTTGTCGTTGGTGGACAGGTTTTGGGGAGTCAGCAGGTGAGTTACTCTCCGCAGCATTCTCATCGTCTGACCTGCTCTTGTAGCCACAGTGTTTATATGGCTGGTCCAGTTCAGTTTCTGATCTATGGTAACCCCCAGGATGTAGTTAGTGGGGGATTCAGTGATGGTAATGGCATTGAATGTCAAGAGGCGATGGTTAGATTCTCCCTTGTTGCAGATGGTCATTCCCTGACACTCAAAAATACAGGTATTGGGTTCAAAATCAGGGGAAGATACTCTGAACAATTATAAAGCCCTGGTTAGGCCGCAGCTAGATTAATACATCCAGCTCTGATCACCACACATGAGAGAGGATATGAGAGCCCTGGAGGGGCAGCTGAGGATATTTAGAAGATTAAAGCCTGTGTATTGTCCACACAGACGGGCAGTGAGCTGCTGGACCCTATCATGTGCTGATTCATTCCTGTCAGAACCTCACACCTTTTTCAAGGCTGTCAGACAGGATGGCAACTGGTGTCCGGTCAGTTCCGTGTTCCAGGGAAATATTTAACAGGCCGGTAAACTGATCATAGTGACTGATTTGCACTTCAACTCTGATGGCCGACATGTAACTCTTTATACACACATTGCATTCCAGACAGCTCCAACCTTTCATCCCAATCGTGGATACAGGAGAGTAGTTTCGTCTCCAGATAATGCTCATCACTGGGAGACAATTCAAGACCCATTCAAGGGAGTTTGATGAATTCATCATGGCTAAGGAAACCACTCAGCCCATCCAGTTCCTGCAGATAGACGGCAGAGAGGGATAAACGAAGTCAGGACCCTTGGGAAGAGGGAATGGATACGGGCTTGTGGGAATGAGTTAATAGAGAGCAGAATTTCCAAGGTTGGAGGTACTGAGTGGGGCGGCAATAAAGATGTGAGGGGGTGGGAGGTAAAGGAACTATGTTCTCTAGAAGGGGAGGGTCGAGGCTGTACCTGTGGGTGAGCTCAGTCACACCAGAGAAGGATCATGGTCTCATTGGGAGAAGAGAGTGATACAATGGCCCTACAAAGGATAGATCGCACTCGGAGCACTGTGCACAGTTCTGGTCTCCATATCCCGCGGGAAGACCACACTTGGAACATTGAGCACAGTTCTGCTCTCCATAGCCATTGTCCTGGCCACACGTGGAGCTCTGTGCACAGTTCTGCTCTCAATTTCCCTTGGCCTGGCCACACCTGAAGCACTGTGCACAGTTTTGGTTCCAAATCCCTCAGTTGGACCACACTCGGAGCACTGTGCACAGTTTTGTCCCCCATGACCCTCGGTTGACCATACTCAGAGCACTGTGCACAGTTTTGTCCCCCATGTCCCTCGGTTGACCGTACTCAGAGCACCATACACAGCTTTGGCCCCCTTATCCCTCGGTTGATGACACTTGGAGCACTGCGCACAGTTCTAGTCTCTATATCTCTCTGTTGGACCACACGTAGAGCAATGTGCACAGTTCTGGTCTCCATATCCCTCGGCCTGAAACACTTGGAACACTGTGCACATTTCTGGTCTCTATATCGCTCGGTTAGGCCACACTTAGAGCACTGTGCACAGTTCTTGTCTCCATATCCAGCGGTTAGACCGCATTTGGAGCACTGTGCACAGATCTGGTCTTCATTACCCTGTTAGACCACACTTGGAACATTGTGCACAGTTCTACTCTCCTTATCCAATGGCCTGGCCACACGTGGAGCTCTGTGCACAGTTTTGCTCTCAATTTCCCTTGGCCTGGCCACACTTGAAGCACATTGCACAGTTATGGTTCCAAATCCCTCAGTTGGACCACACTCGGAGCACTGTGCACAGTTGTGGCCTCCATATCCCTCAGTTAGACCACACTTGGAGCACTGTGCAGAGTTCCGGTCTCCAAAACCCTCCGTTAGACCACAATCGGAGCACTGTGCATACCTATGCTCTCCATATTGCGAAGATAAGCCACCCAACGAACGCTGTCAGTAGTCCTGTTCTCCATGTCCTTTGCTACTTGACTATGAGTGGCTCTATGAGCCACTATACAGCCAAACAGAGCCAAACAGAGCCAAACAGAGCCAAACAGAGCACAACAGTGCAAAACAGAGCCAAACAGAGGCGAAACAGAGCAAAACTGAGCCAAACTGCGCCAAACAGTGCCAGAACAGAGCAAAAAGAGCCAAACAGAGCCAGACAGAGT
Source organism: Cetorhinus maximus (assembly GCF_964194155.1). Classification (NCBI taxonomy): domain Eukaryota; kingdom Metazoa; phylum Chordata; class Chondrichthyes; order Lamniformes; family Cetorhinidae; genus Cetorhinus; species Cetorhinus maximus. The sequence continues at coordinate 176,202 of NW_027596699.1, forward strand.
CAAACAGAACAAAACAGAGCCAAACAGAGTCAAACAGAGTGAAACAGAGCAAAAGAGAGCAAAACAGAGCCAAACAGAGCCAAACAGAGCACACCAGAGCTAAACAGAGGCAGACATTGCCAAACAAAGCCAAACAGAGCACAACAGAGCAAAACAGAGCCAAACAGAGCAAAACAGAGCCAAACAGAGCCAAACAGAGCCAGACAGATCCAAACAGAGCCAAGCAGAGCACAACAGAGCCAAACAGAGCCAAACAAAGCAAAAAAGTACCCAAAAAGAGCCAAACAGAGTCAAACTGAGCAAACTAGAACCAAACAGAGCCAAACAGAGCCAAGCAGAGTCAAACAGAGCAAAACAGAGCCAAACAGAGACAATCAGAGCCATAAAGAGTCAAACAGAGCAAAACAAAGCCAAACAGAGCCAAACAGAGCAAAACAGAGTGAAACAGAGCAGAACAGAGCCAAACAGCGCCAAACAGAGCCAAACAGAGCCGAACAGAGCCAAACAGAGCCAAACAGAGCCAAACAGAGCCGAACAGAGCCGAACAGATCCAAACAGAGCAAAACAGAGCCAAACAGAGCCAAACGGAGCCAAAAAGACCAAAACAGAGCCAAAGAGAGCCAAACAGAGCACAATAGAGCCACACAGAGGCAAACAGATTCAAACAGAGCCAAACAGAGCTAAACAGAGCATAACAGAGCCAAACAGAACAAAATAGAGCCCAACAGAGCTAAACAGCGCCAACCATAGCCAATCAGAGCAAAACAGAGCCAAACAGAGCCAAACAGAGACAAACAGAGCGAAACAGAGCGAAACAGAGCAAAGCAGAGCCAAACAGAGCCAAACGGAGCCCAACAGAGCCAAACAGAGCAAAACAGGGCCAAACAGAGCAAGACAGAGCCAAACAGAGCCATACAGAGCCTAACAGAGCAAAACAGAGTCAAACAGAACAAATCAGAGCCACAGAGAGCCGAACAGAGCCAAACAGTGCCAAACAGAGTCAAACAGAGCAAAACAGAGCCAAACAGAGCCAAACAGAGCCAAACAGAGTGAAACAGAGCCAGACGGAGCCAAACAGAGCCAAACAGAATGAAAGAGAACCATACAGAGCAAAAACAGAGCCAAATAGAGCAAAACATAGTCAAACAGAGCAAAGCAGAGACAATCAGAGCGAAAAAAGAGCCAAATGTAGCCAAACAGAGCAAAACAGAGCCAGACAGAGCCAAACAGAACCAAACAGAGCACAACAGAGCCAAACAGAGCAAAACAGAGCCAAACAGAGCGAAACAGAGCCAAACCGAGCAAATAAGAGCCAAACAGAGCAAAACAGAGTCAGACAAAGCAACACAGAGCCAAACAGAGCCGAAAAGAGCCAAACAGAACCAGTCAGAGCACAACAGAGCCAAATAGAGCCAAACAAAGCAAAAAAGTAAACAAAAAGAGCCAAACAGAGTCAAACAGAGCAAAACAGAGCCAAACAGAGCCGAACAGAGCCAAACAGAGCCAAACAGAGCCAAACAGAGCCGAACAGAGCCAAACAGAGCCAAACAGAGCAAAACAGAACCAAACAGATCCAAACGGAGCCAAAAAGACCAAACAGAGCCAAAGTGAGTCAAACAGAGCACAATAGAGCCACACAGAGACAAACATATTCAAACAGAGCCAAACAGAGCCAAACAGAGTAAAACAGAGCCAAACAGAACAAAATAGAGCCCAACAGAGCTAAAACAGCGCCAACCAGAGCCAATCAGAGCAAAACAGAGCCAAACAGAGCGAAACAGAGCCAAACAGAGCAAAGCAGAGCCAAACAGAGCCAAACGGAGCAAACAAGTGCCAACCAGAGCCAAACAGAGCCAAACAGAGCACAACAGAGCCTCACAGAGCCAAAAAGAGTCAAACAGAGCCAAACGGAGCCAACAAGAGCCAAACAGAGCCACACTGAGCCAAACAGAGCACAACAGAGCCACATAGAGCAAAATAGAGCACAACAGAGCAAAACAGAGCCAAACAGAGCAAAACAGAGCCAAACAGAGCCAAACAGAGCCAGACAGATCCAAACAGAGCCAAGCAGAGCACAACAGAGCCAAACAGAGCCAAACAAAGCAAAAAAGTACCCAAAAAGAGCCAAACAGAGTCAAACTGAGCAAACTAGAACCAAACAGAGCCAAACAGAGCCAAGCAGAGTCAAACAGAGCAAAACAGAGCCAAACAGAGACAATCAGAGCCATAAAGAGTCAAACAGAGCAAAACAAAGCCAAAACAGAGCCAAACAGAGCAAAACAGAGTGAAACAGAGCAGAACAGAGCCAAACAGCGCCAAACAGAGCCAAACGGAGCCCAACAGAGCCAAACAGAGCAAAACAGGGCCAAACAGAGCAAGACAGAGCCAAACAGAGCCATACAGAGCCTAACAGAGCAAAACAGAGTCAAACAGAACAAAATAGAGCCCAACAGAGCTAAACAGCGCCAACCATAGCCAATCAGAGCAAAACAGAGCCAAACAGAGCCAAACAGAGACAAACAGAGCGAAACAGAGTGAAACAGAGCAAAGCAGAGCCAAACAGAGCCAAACGGAGCCCAACAGAGCCAAACAGAGCAAAACAGGGCCAAACAGAGCAAGACAGAGCCAAACAGAGCCATACAGAGCCTAACAGAGCAAAACAGAGTCAAACAGAACAAATCAGAGCCACAGAGAGCCGAACAGAGCCAAACAGTGCCAAACAGAGTCAAACAGAGCAAAACAGAGCCAAACAGAGCCAAACAGAGCCAAACAGAGTGAAACAGAGCCAGACTGAGCCAAACAGAGCCAAACAGAATGAAAGAGAACCATACAGAGCAAAACAGAGCCAAATAGAGCAAAACATAGTCAAACAGAGCAAAGCAGAGACAATCAGAGCGAAAAAGAGCCAAATGTAGCCAAACAGAGCAAAACAGAGCCAGACAGAGCCAAACAGAGCCAAACAGAGCACAACAGAACCAAACAGAGCCAAACAGAGCCAAACAGAGCCGAACAGAGCCGAACAGATCCAAACAGAGCAAAACAGAGCCAAACGGAGCCAAAAAGACCAAACAGAGCCAAAGAGAGCCAAACAGAGCACAATAGAGCCACACAGAGGCAAACAGATTCAAACAGAGCCAAACAGAGCTAAACAGAGCAAAACAGAGCCAAACAGAACAAAATAGAGCCCAACAGAGCTAAACAGCGCCAACCATAGCCAATCAGAGCAAAACAGAGCCAAACAGAGCCAAACAGAGACAAACAGAGTGAAACAGAGTGAAACAGAGCAAAGCAGAGCCAAACAGAGCCAAACGGAGCCCAACAGAGCCAAACAGAGCAAAACAGGGCCAAACAGAGCAAGACAGAGCCAAACAGAGCCATACAGAGCCTAACAGAGCAAAACAGAGTCAAACAGAACAAATCAGAGCCACAGAGAGCCGAACAGAGCCAAACAGTGCCAAACAGAGTCAAACAGAGCAAAACAGAGCCAAACAGAGCCAAACAGAGCCAAACAGAGTGAAACAGAGCCAGACGGAGCCAAAACAGAGCCAAACAGAATGAAAGAGAAACCATTAC